>NC_034411.1:74261245-74561245 GCF_002078875.1 Numida meleagris | reverse complement strand
TTTTCCTGCAACCTGGAAATCTCAGGTGGAACAAACTGATCAGTTATTTTCCTTATTAAATAATCATACCGACAATTCTGTCTCATCCACAGTTATTCGCACTTTTAACAACTCTAAAAAATGTTTGTTGTGCTTCTAGAGGAGTAAGTAGATAGTTGTAACTCTAAAAGTAGACTTCAAATTGAACCTCCCAGGTGCACAGAAAGCTGAAAGCTATCAGGAACATCATCCTGCTAATGAAAAGAAGAGTGTTCACAGAGATGGGTCCTTTTTGTTTTAACACATAAACTTGGCATTCATTTCTACTGTATCTGTATATTTTTCCAATATAACAAATAAATTATAAAACCTGATTCGGTTAATGCTGCATAAAGCACACAGTCTCTGACACTTACTCAGTGGGACTGAGTAGAAAAGATACCATCTTGTCAAGTCATCCGAAACCAGTATAACTTCTAAGATCTGAGTTTTAAAAATATTCACCCATCTGTTTATCTTTATGCCCTAAGAACAACTTCAGTGGTTTTGCTGGAGCTGCCTGCTGAGCTGTAGGGCTAACATGTGTGCAAGTTTATGTGGGACAGCAGTCTAATGACACAAAAATTTTCCTGTCAGAACAGGACTGTATTTTCTACTATGAATGAGATCAGGGTTTGGCATGGCGTTTGTGGTGAGAATACACTGCAGAAAATACAGAAGAAGCTAGTTTAGATCATTGTTTTATCCTTGAAAAATAAGTTTCTTTATTCAGAATCCTAAAAACACTGACAAATCCCTCAACTTTTAAAATACATAATTTCTTATGGTATCAAAATGGGAAGGTAACAAGATACATATCCTTCTATGCACTTAGCTCACATTTTTGAAATAAGTATTTTTTAGAAACACGAAGCTGTAAAAAAATGTCGTGATAGAGGACCATATGTCCTGGATTCTGCAAAATCCTTAGTTTTTGTGAGTTAACACATACAAAAAAAGAAATTTTGGTGAGCCATGTATAACTGTGTTCTGAAGTCATATTACTGAACACCCATGCTGAAAAAGGTCACCTGTGTTGTAGGTGCAATTTTAACGTTAACTCAAATATGTAAGGAATGTAATCTCTTCCTTTTCTGACTTCCATTTTTTTTTCCATTTAATTTTAAAATGTGTTTAAAACTCTCAGAAAGTAGAGTAAAAATATTCAGTAACAGAACTATCTCTGTAAAGTTGGCTGGACTGCATTTAGATTGTGCTCTGGGGTTTATTCTTGCCTTGTAAATGCAATTAGTATTAATGAGAGTAATGCATAAGTATTGAGAGGAAAACCTTGCTCTGGTGATGGAAAGATCTTTCAAGGCTACTATGTTCATATCAGTGACTTCAACAATATTTAGAAAAGTACTAATAGAACGCTGAAGACAGCTACTTACAGGTAAGAGAAACACATTGCTGATAAACAACAGAAATGATGGAAATTAAACGGTTTCCTTTTGTGCATATTAAAGATATATTTTTTTTTAATTTGCTTTTAAAATTTATATTGATGTGAGTTGAAGTGTAATTCAGAACTAGAACTTGGTGGTTTTTCATTGCTTCAAAGTAGTATTGATTTTCATTAAATCTTAGTGATAATTATTGAATACTAGTAAATAATGCCGTGGTTTACAATCTCTAAATGTCTATTACTTCTTAATTGTTCCATCACTATACGTTCACTTTTCTGGTCTCTGTACCAAATCAGTATAGGTTAGCTCTTTCTCATTTTTCCAGAGACTGAAAGAACAATACACAGCCCTTGCCAGTGTAAAGCCAAAGCTGAGTGGGTAGCCTTTATGCTTTTTCTCATGGAATATCCAGATGGAGAAACTGATCAGGGACATGATTGCTCAGGGACATGATTTAGTGGTGGGTTGTTAAAGTTAGGGTAATATGGTTAGGTTGTGGATGGACTTGATGATCTTGAAGGTCTTTTCCAACCTGAGCGATTCTGTGATTCTGTGATCAAATGGCTACTACCTGTAAACCATGGTCTTTTCTGCAATGGGAGTTCTTAATTGGGCTTCCTTCCCCTGCCCATTTGCTGATAAATGAATATACAGCTTATACATGAAATAAAAGAAATCAGATCTCTCACTATTAAATATGGCTGAAATAAATTAAATATCTGAGGGATAAAAAAGAGAAAAATAGGAATTACAATCTGGTTCTTTTTGATTTTCTAAAATCACTCAGTTTTCTTGTACAGTTTTAGAAAAGGTAACCAGCATATTCTAAACATTTTTTCTTTCAGGGGGTAATGGATTTAAGGAACTGCAGTCCCCAAAATAATTGGAAAATCAGGGCTATTGCTGTCATGAACAATATTAAATTTGGCTACCTAAGCTTGGTTTGCTTTGAGAACTTCAGGGGTACATGAACCCAGGGGCCTTTTTCTTAAACAGTTTCTCAAAATGTTACAAACTAATAAAAATCTGTTATGCCTTATATACAGGTGTATTTATTAATTAAAACAAACAGAAAAACAGATCTCTGTATGATCAGTTGAAATACAATACAATTACAAACAAAGATCTAAAAAAAGTCACTAATTCATTGAATAGTATTTACCAAACATGTTGCCTACTATGCAATCCAGGAAATAAATTATATTTAGCTAAAGATATTAGATGGCAACAATATACTTAAAAATATTCAGTCAAGATATGATGAAAATTCTGGAATGCAACAACTATCTAATCTTTCTTCTGAACCATTTATGTGTTTTATCACCTTTTTACTTAATATAATATAATATTCACTACTCTATTGTACAGAATCATAGAACCCTTAAAGTTGGAAGGGATCTTTAAGAGTCATTTAGTCCAACTTCCCTGCAATGAACAGGGAAATATCTAGCAAGGGATATGCAGCCTTGTGTAAAGGATTAGTTTCCCTGTATAGCCCTAGGAAATATTTGTGACAAATAATCAAACTCCTCTAACTCTGGAGAAGAGCTGGTCTTCAACAGCTTTAGATCAGTATCCAGGTGTTTTCAGCTGTATGGTCTTTATAGCTCATCACTGAAGTAATTAGTGGGTGAGAAGTCTACAGTAATTGTTAATTCATATGGGGGTGTAGCTGCAAATTTTTTTTAATGTTAAACATATTTTACATAAAGGATTATTTTTTCTGGTTCTCTTTGATACAGTTAGTGTTTTCTCTCATGAGATAACTACTTTTTTTTTCCTTCTGAACTCCCCTGTTTAATTGGTCTTTAATTATTGAATAATTATTCAGTAATTAATCTGGTTTGCATTCACATGCTTTATATCTGGAAATATTCCATATATTTAAGGTGAGCTTTTTGAACATTAATTTTTTAAAGTGATATTAAAGCAATTCATCTAGAGTAATGGTACACTCTGCATCATTTTTATTTTTATTTTTTTAATCTGTGAGGAGATTCTTTATGCTGAATCTTCTGGAGCTGTTAGAAAGCCTCTGCAAACAGTCATTTAAACACAATTATTTGTTTTTCCTTGCTTCAATTTTTAAGCCCTCGTGTTCACCTACTCTCTTCGTGCCAGTGTTAATACAGATTCTTAGGCTGTGCAGATCTGTATGGAGATAATGAGAGCAATCAGATCACATGTTTCAGCACTTCTGCCACCAAACTCATCAAAGCCTTCCCTAAAACACAGCTAGGTGGATATATTTTTGTTCTGTTCTGATTATCTACCCCTTCCTGGACCTCTGCAATCTCTTCTGAAATAATAGATATGAGGCGACTGCTGGGACAGATAAGAGATGTGATAGTAAACACTCTCCTAGACACTTTTGTGATATCTGGTACTGAAAGCTCATAGCATGACAGACCACAAGACACAAGGTCACAAAGAGAAGCGTTGTCCCAGTGAGATTGCTACGAAAGTCAGGATGGTGTTCTTTTCAGCTCAGGATAATCTTTTCCTGGTGAGGGCATTTGATTGTATCCCCAACAATTTCCAGCTGAAGGAAGACATCGTTAGAACTGGCAACCAGCTTTACGACTTCTGTGATCTGCCTGAAAAAAAAATGTTTGTTACCTAACAGTGATTTAGGTTAGGTGCTTTAGATTAGACTTTAAAGTAAACAAAATGACACTTCATTAAAATTTATTGTTGCCATATATAAGAGACAGTAGATTACAGTATGTGAAACATTTCAGGCAAAGGAGAAGGTTTTGTTCTGTTCCTTTTCTCCATCCATTTCTTCACTGACAGGAAGAAAACTGTAGAATAGGAAGGAAATTTTGTCATCTCTCTCAAAGGAAAGGAACAAAGTCAGAAACTTGTGCTAGTTGTGTTTCTCTGGTAATTTTTCCTTTTTGAAATTTCCCCTTAAATGTATGGGAAGCAAAACCTATAGAAAATCAATTTAGGATATAACTTTGTATCTTGAGAAGAAAAAAAGTTATGAGCACTCCACGCAGTAAGGTTCATAGGAAGTAAAGAATCATCTACAATTTATAGACTATTAAAAATCTGCAAAAGAAATTAATGGCTCAATATGAAGCTATATAGTTTCCAAATAAGTCCAGAGTCAGAAATACTGAAATCCTAGCAGTAGGGAATTAAAAGGAGAAAAAGATAAAGACTACAGTACTGACTGCAGTAACAAGTAATATGCATCTTCTGGTAGGACACAGAAAAAGTTGTAACCACAAATGCACACTCATATGAAGATGTGAGCCAAGTTCAGGGAAATAAACACAATCCTACCAATGGGCACTCACTATTAGTGTTATCCCATCCTATTTGATCATTATTACACTGCTCCAATAAGTATAAGAAAAAAGGCAGTGTTTGCTTTCTATAGAAGTGATGCAGAAGGAGGGTTCCTGAAAACAAATACTTGCTCTTGTAGAAAGTCATCCTACGTCTCTCCCAAACCCCCAGACTCTTAGTATGAAGGCTTATATAAAATACTAGAATGATTTAGGTTGGAAGGGACATTTAAGACCATCTAGTTCCAACCCCTGGCTACAGGCAGAGACAGCTCCCACTAGACCAGGTTGCTCAAAGCCTCAGCCAGCCTGGCCCTGAATGCTTCCAGGGATGGGGCGCCTGCAACCTTGCTGGGCAACCTGTTCCAGTGTCTCATCGCCATCACAGTAAATAATTTCTTCCTAACATCTAGTCTAAACCTATCCTCTTCCAGTTTAAAGCCATTTCCCCTTATCCTTTTGCTACATGCTCTCATAAAAAGTCCTTCCCCAGATTTCCTGCAGGCCCCCTTCAGGTACTGGAAGGCCGCTGTAAAGTCTCCTCAGAGCCTTCTCTTCTTCAGGCTGAAGAGATCCGGCTCTCTCAAACAGTTCTCATAGGAGAGGTGCTCCAGCACTCTGTTCATCTTTGTGGCCCTCCTCTGGACCTGCTCCAACTGCTCCATGTCCTTGTTTTTGTGGCCCCAGAACTGGACCCAGTACTCCAGGTAGGGTCTCATGAGAGCAGAGTAGAGGGGCAGAATCACCTCCCTCAACATGCTGGTCACTCTTCTCTTGATTCAGCTCAGGGTATGGTTAGCCTTCTGGGCTGCAGGCACACATTGTCTGCTTATATTGTGTCTTTCATCAACCAACACTCTGAAATCCTTCTTTTCAGAGCTGCCCTTGAGCTATTCTCCATCCAGTCTGTATCTGTGCTGGGGATTGCCCCAATCCAGATGCAGGACCTTGCACTTGGCCTTGTTGAACTTCATGAGGTTGGAAAGGACTCACCTCCCAAGCCTGTTCAGGTTCCTCTGGATGGCATCTCTTTCCTTTAGCATGTCAGCTGCATCACTCAGCTTGCTGTTGTTTGCAAACTTGCTGAAGGTGCACTTAATCCCACTGTCCATGTCACCTACAGAGATGTTAAATAACAATGATCCCAGCATCGATCCCTGAGTAATGCCTCTTATCATCAGTGTCTACTTGCACTTGACTGCAACTCTCCAAGTGTGACTATCCAGCCAGTTCCTTATTCAGAGAGTGGTCCATCCATCAAATCCATTTTTCTCCAATTTGGTGACCAGGATGTCATGTAGGACAGTGTCAAGCAGTGTCAAGCATTTTGCATGTACAAAGGTAAGTACAAATCAGTTTAGATTTTCCATAAGAGGAACACAGTGCAGTCAAGTAGTCCTCACAAAAAGAGATGAAAATCCAACAGTACACTCAAGATCTGAATTTGTCTTCGCAGTTTCATTGACAGTTTGCTGCAAAACCAAACCAAAGAAAACAAGCAAAACACTGAATTTCTATTCTGAAATTCAGAATTCTATCCTGAATTTCAGCAGTATTTCTACCACTAAACAAGTGAGTTTAAAATCATGAAGTTCTTGCATCTTGAACACGGGATCAGGCATTATATCTTACTCTATTAGTAGTTCTTTTTGTTTGAAGTAAGAGAGAAACTAATGTGTAAGAATAGCATGATTGGCCTCAGGAATATATCTTGATCCAAATGTAAATTCCATGGAAGCTGTAAACTGAAGTAAGTGGAGTTACAGCTGAGGAAGAAATTAGATATTAAATCAGTATTTCTATTTTTTAGGATAATGATGAAATAGTTATATGGCAATAGAGGTATACTTTCTCATTATTTAATAACATGTTATCTTTTTGTGCATATATTTTAATTGGTTAAGCTTAACATGTAGAAATAGCATTTCTCTGTTTGTTATGAATGTTGATTTTACATGGTGCATTTGCTTTGACTCCACATTTTCAGTGAACTTCAGTGCTGAGATTGAGGGATTTATCATATCTATTTGAAATAACATTACATGGAAGGAAAGACTCGGGATATTTGATTTTCAGTAAAACTTCTGGTAAAATTAGAATTTTTATAAACTCATCCCTGGCTTTTTGAAAATAAAAGAAGCTAATGTATAAACGTGATGTAGAAGTATAAACTGGTACAGTGACTCAGCAAGAAACTAGTGGACATTATTTTACATATTATCAACAGACTCCCATAAATGGAATCCTTGTATATAAATTTTAACACATCATATACACGGGTATTAAAAAGAATCACTGGTTTATTCTGGGCTAGTTGGTGTACACAAGTCAGAGGTATACATTTTTTGATTTCTTATTCTCTTTGCTGACTGCATATTTTGTTTTCTCGTCTTAATTGTTATCTGGGACCCAGTGTTTTCAAATGTTTTCAAATTTACTACTCATTCTTTGTTATGCTGCCACTGGGGAACAAAGAAAAAGCTAATAACTTTAATTGTCAGTGTGAAAATAATAATAAAAAAGAACTATTGACATTTAGAAAATCATATTGCAGGAGACTTATAAAAAAGTTCTATAGCTACAGAAGACAGATCCTGCCAAAGGAGTTGGCTATCACTGATTATAAAATATGGTGAAGCAGCTGTGTTTTTAAACAACACAAACAAAAATACAATGCTCTATTACTTCTATGAATGAGAAAATACAGCACACTACACGTGTTTTGGATTTTACTTTGAATCCAGGTATGAGAAGAAATATAAGATTGTTAAAGTACGCATATATGTATATTTTTGATGCAGAATGATCTGGAAAAAATGTCCAATAAATATAATGCTTCCCATATACAAAAATCTGTTGCTTTATATGGATTGACACAAGCTGAGGAATTGACTGTAGCCCTTCCAGAACTGTAATCCTGATTTGGTTGTTGGCACTGAGTTTTGCCTTGGATTCTTCTCAGCTCTGTGCCTCAGTTTTCCTGCCTGTAAGGTTTGGAAAACAGCAACCTATTCTGAGGCCTAATTAGCTGTTTGTATAACACTGTGGATATGTGAAGTGCTGAAATGCTATGGCTGTCTAATAACTACTTTAAAAAACAGCTTAGTGAAATCAAAAGTGCTTTTGTACTATGTATTTTTGTGTACTTACTCCTCTACAAGACCTGAAAGGGATTAACAGCTATTCCTAGGTTAATTGGCCTCCTTGGCATCTTTCTTCCTGAGTCTTGAAGGGATATACTGCCTGCAAATCCAAATCCCCAGATGCATTTTAGCAAACAATACACTAAGTGAATCAGCTGATTTTTTTCTTAGTTATTTAATAAGCCTGTTGAATTTTAGTCATCATTAACTGCTGATTTTGCGTGCTTTCTCGGTAGATGTCATTTTAATAACTAGCATCAGAACTACGTATGCACAGGCTAATGCTGGAATTCTTCAGCTGCAGATTTGCAAGCATTCCAGATACCTTCTGAGCTTAAGTAGTTGTGTGAAAGAATGAAAACATTTAAAAATTTGAATGCCATTCTTCACAGTTGTAGGAGGGTGGCAATACTTCCATAGGTTTGTGTGCTGGACAGAGAAGTTGTCATTCCCTACTTTTACTTCAGTTCCATTTGCAGTATCATTCAAAGTGACCCAATATGCCTTCTTTGTGTTATTTGGCCTTTAAGATACTTGCACATGATTTCAATAACAGCAAGAAAATTTCAGTAAAGGAAAAATGGTTTCAAGGGAAGTTAAGACTCCTAACTACCTTCAAATATTTAAGTCCTGGTCTCATTTCCTAGATACTCAGACAAAATTGTCTATATAGTGTGCCAGATTTAATAATTTTTTAGACATAAATGGACTGTATTTATATATTAAGGCATGAAACCACATTGCTTCTACACCTATGAAGTGTAATAAGTCTGACAAAGAAAACAAGAGGCAACAAACAAAGGCTGGAATCTTGGAGAAAGCAGCACCAAACACACAGATTGCTGAAACAACTTTTAGTACTTGCTCCCACAATATTGCAGTGAAATATATTATTTATTTTTAAAGATACAAAATTCATTTTAAATAAACTATTTATGAACAGAAACAGTGGTAACCTTGATAAAACTAAGAGTTCTGGACTGCCAGAAGATAGTGTATAACTAATTATTCACAGTGAAACATACTTTGTTTATGCTGTCCGCTGAATTTATCAAGTGATCTTTGTAGAAATTGAGATAAGCTGTTTTACCAGTTCATTTTGTATTAACACTGTATCCAAACAATAAAGATTCTTTGAAGTATTTTAACCTCTATAGTTATTTCAACCTTTGCTTCATAGTTAGCTCTTGGTTTATGTTAACCTCACCATTGGGAACATAGTTATATATCATTCAGCACAGAGAGAACAAGGATTTCTGAAAATGTACACCGATACGCATTCTTAAAATAAAGGAAAAGATACCCCCACACGAGAAATTCTGAATACCCTTTAGCTACTTGTGCAGAAAGTAAGCACTCAATGCACTGTATTGACAGTAATGTCAGGGTTACATGGTTCAGAAGAAGTGGGAGAGATATGTTTAAGATTGTAATTTGTCTTTTACTATATATAAACAGATTCAATTTCCTTCCTTTCTAGTGCCCCTCCCCCCCTTTCCCCCCTGCCAGGTATCAGGACAAATCAGTATGGAAAATAGTTGGCATATATAGGTTAGGCAAAAAGATCCATTAGTCATGGGAGGTGGAATCAGAGAGAAGCTTTGCAATGAAAAGGACAGAATCATACATTTATATATGAATACAAATGTCGAAGAAACACAAGTGTACACAACACACATGCATAAAAACATCCGATAGTTTTCTTATACAGGGTATAATAACAAGGTAAGTTTCCTTTCATATGTAGTGTTAACTACAGGAAAACACTGGCTTCTTTTTTTTTAATGTTTTTAGGGGACAAAAAGAAAAGGTTAGTAATAAACTCTTATTGTTTTTCTAAATGTATTTGTGTTTTGTAATTCTTCAATAAAAATGCATTTTGCTTTTTTACACTTCCAACTGTATAGTATAAACACAGACTTTTGAGAATAAATAGTTCTTTACATTTCTATTTATCTGTACATTCCTGCTCACCTTCCATTAAGCTCTACATGCATTAAGCTACTAGTTGATTAACTATGTAAGATGATGCTATAAGTCTTACAATATATAATACATCCAATATAAGAAGATAGTATTCTACCAGCTATGCATGTGCAGTTAGATATTTTTTTCTTTCATTTTCTGAGCGGGAAGGAAAGGAAAGGCTGACTAAATAACATCAGTAACACTACCACCTTGAAAGTCTGAGAGCAATGTGATGAACTCATTCATGAACCATTAAATATAGAGAATCCTTCAAGTGATATTTCCTGTCCTGCTGACCATAAATTATTTTATCATGTTGTTTATCATGTGACTTATCACAACATCACAACATGATGCATTGGAAATAGCTCACTGCAGCTATGTCAAATGTGGATCACCACAGGAGGAAGACAATGCATCTCATTCTAATGAAATACAGATTTTTCTATCCATTTTATTAATTAGCAAAGTTCCCCAGATCTAATTATGAATCTGTCTTTAATATGCTTTCTTCATCCTGCTCATCATGAGCATACTATGATAAATCTGCTACATATATCTAAATAGAACTTACAACCTCCGGTGTTGCAATGAAGAATCTTTAACTCTGTGGTCAGGATATTTTAATTGCCTTAAGAATTTTGCAAAAATTTACTTAAATCAGTCCTTCCCTCCTATCCTTAAGTTAGCTTTGGAAATTATGAATATTACGCTATTAATTTTATCTAATGTATCTTTCAAACATATTCACTTTCTGCATTGACAAGCCAGTCATTGAACAGCCACACTGATCACTGAAAGGGACTGGAGTAGAGTAAAATTCAAAATACTCTCTGTTCTCTACTGTTAGCAGCCTAGGTAGGCAGTGGCTCATCTATCTTGTGCATTGCTGTTGTCATATCTACTTACAAGGACAAGACTGGTGGCAAATACCAGCCCTGTGTCTGTCTTGTTTCTTTTTCAAATGGAAGGTAGGCAGTTCTATATGAACATGCAGAAGAACTTCTTTATAGTAAGGGTAACAGAGCACTGGAACAGGTTGCCCAGAGAGGTTGCGGAGTCTCCTTCTATGGAGATATTCAGGACCCATCTGGATGCCCACCTGTGTGATCTATTGTAGGGTACCTACTTTTGCAGGGGAGTTGCACTCAATGATCTCTTGAGGGACCTTCCAACACCCATGATTCTGTGATTATTATATTTTTCATGTAGTAAAAGGGTGGTCAAAAGTAATACAGCTTTTTTATGAGCTAATAGAAAATATTTCAATTCTTGCCCTCCCTTAACTAGATGGCAAGTACCTTATCCATTGATTTCTACATTAATATTTGATGGAATTAATGGTGACTTATGTTCAAATTCTTTGTCTTTGTGTCCCTTTTTTTTTCAGATCTGAACTTTATTTAAAAAAAAACAAAAACAAAAACAAACAAAGCATAAATCTGGCTTAATCTGGAGGCAGGGCAAAGTGTTGTCAGTGAGATTTTTGAAGCCAAGACAGAAACTGTTGTTGGATGACAAAATAGGAAGTTCCTGAACTGAGAAGTGTAATCCTTGGTCAGTCTAAACAAATGCACAATACAGTGCTCCCTCATATAATTATGAAATTTGGGTTTATTAGTAAAATATTTTGTCTTATCATTATATCTCTATATCTCCCATCCCATGGAATGATTATTTTTAATTTAACTGCCTAGTATTTACACCATTCTTTACTAATATATGAACAGTTTACATTGTAGCCAAAGGAAAGGTCTATTGCACTGATACAAGCACATATATACTCAATAGGATTTAATAATATTAGCTTGTTTTAAATTTAGACATTAGCACAGTAAATAATAATAATAGCTGTAAAAGCATTTTTGCACCCTGTGACCTTGGGAAAAAAAAATGCTGTTGCTGGAAACAGGATCTTCTGTGACTTTGTAAATTCTGCAAGTCGTGTTCTGTTAGGATTGCTGTCAACTTTCTATGAAAACTTGCAATTTGAATTAAAGCTTGGTACCCAGTATCTCTTGTTAGGATATAAAGTTTCAAATTCATGCAGTATTAAGGTGCTTAAAATATGGATATATGTCAGAAGCAGAAGCCTTAGAACTATAAACAGCCTAGGGGTGATCAATTACTACTTGTAGCTTTTCAGAAAAAGCATGAAGGAAAGAGTAAGGGGGAAAGAGCATGGCTGGAGGAAAGGATGCCTGTCACAGCAGGGAAGACAACCTCCACAAACATTCCACAGAACCTGCACCTGAGCTAGAAGCCCAAAGCTAAGAGGTGTCAAGAAAATCACACATCTTAAAAAGGGGGCAGATCTAAAACAGCTTCCCTCACAGAAGAGCTCTGGAGCCTGCTCTATGCACCTGTGACCACTGACGGTATGGCAGCAGTGCCACAGTACTTCTCACAGAATGCTCACAGTATACATAGCATGAGGCTGCTAAAGACCAACCCTTTTAAATGTTTGGTGTTAATGACCAAAACTGAGTAGGAAACTACTAGCATGAATGATGTTGTTAATGAAAGTCAGTCTACTTAATATTAGCTATAGAGTTTAAACCAATTTGCCTTATCAATCTTATGTATCACAACATAAGGTGATAGATACTGGTGCGAGATACATACTTACGCACATATTCAGTTGCTGCTGCAATACCCATTCATTTATTAAAATTATTCTTTTCTATTGGTTTAGTCCTACAGGCTGCAATTATAAAATATATGTCTTCAACTTTTTACTCTGCCTCAGTCTTCATATTGCAAAGATAAACAAGTCAAGTTTCATTTCATTTTCTGTTAGGTTTGCAGGCAGATATCAAAGCATCTGAATATTCTCTGGCCCAAGGTTATGTTGGCCAAACAGAACATGAGAAACTGACATGAGAAATTGCCAGACATGACAGACAAACACTGTCAGAACCTGCCAAAAGTTACAGATAGCACTGTGAGGGATGCCTGGGTCCCACAGACAATTAATGGGGAGTTAACTGAGAAAGGATTGAACACCACAGGACACTGAAGGGGATCACTGGGGGACCTCATGGAGAAAAAAGAGCCTTTCAAGATTAACAGTACCTAAGTAGCCACATCAGTAAAACCATATAAAGCTGATTACCAAGGTAGGGAAGTCTAAAAAATGCCATATTTAGATATGGATGTAGCAAAACTGAGTTCAAAGGGTGTAAAACAAACAAAAATATCAGGGATGTTCTTTATTTGGGACAGGGCTGCAACAGAGAAAGAGTGGCAAAAAGGAGGGAAAAGGGGTAATAAGGTGTGTAAATTATGTATTTAGGGATGTCCAAGCGTATCTCCTTTATTATACTGCAGCTGTGAGGACAAAAAAGAAAAGCTGTTCCATCCATAACACGTGTTAAAGCTGATTCCATAGTCAGGAGGACTTGGTTGAACAGAGTAGGGTGCCTTCCCTTTCTAGAAAGGAAATTATCTGGGACAGATGTACTGAGAATCCTTATATCAGCATCAATGTCTGTTCCAGGCTTGAAATCATCAGCATCCTCCTAAACACATTTTGACACTTTTAGTCTTCTCTACTATGGTAGATCCTAATACCACAGTTTTGCTAGCTATTCCTCACAGGACATCATGTTTCCTGGATATGATAATCAGACTTACACATGTCATTCTAGACATGTTTTACAATGATAATTTATACTTTTCCTGTTGATCTATTTGAATTTGTCTTAAACAGACTTGAAGAGAGACTTGAACTTTCAACCAATACCTCAGCAAGCTCTAGAAACTCAAGGGTAAAATAAAATATAACATATGGTGATCTCCCGACACACATTATAGAGTTAACATTTAGGATCCTGTTTCTGCCATAACACAAAAGCTCTCTTAAATGTGGAATTATTCAATAGATTACCAATTCTAAAATTTCTCATGTTGAAAATCAAGCTACATCTAGGCTCCTTTCTCTTTCACAACGTTTGTTAAAATAAGCAGAAAACAGACAGAAAATGGATAAATTCTCCTGTACCTATGTTTCAATTAAAGAAAATAAGGATGTTTTAAGAGAATAAAACTCCCCTGAAGGACAATGAGTATGATTATAACTTTCCTTCGAGAAGGTCTTTAATTGTGAAGTACTCAGGTTTATTGATGTTTTGGAAAACAACAACAACAACAACAACAACAACAACAACAAACAACTACAACAGCAGTTGCTTTCATTTGTCCCAGAGATTTAATCACACCCAAAGAGGAAAAAATGAGCATGTATTTACATTTATTGAACTTTATGAGAGGTTTATTATTCCAATTTCCAGAATGTTTTGTAGAAAATCTCATTGTGAACCCTTAGATGTTGTTTCCTCACACTGTGTCATAAGCAAAAAAAATACACGCTGCCTTCTCCGAACAGTCATTATGTCAGTCTTTATGGTAAAAATAGCAGCTGAATTTGAGACTCAGAAACAAAACACAAAATCTATTTCTTGCAATTCCAAACATGAAATTTTAACTTCAATCATATTTACTCTGGATAATTTCACATACTTCGATGAAACACACTGAAGCTTTTCAATGTTAGCAACCAAACTAAGTTGCTTTTGTACTTACAAATCAGCTTGGTCTCAGTGCTAAACCAAAACAGACTTATTTGGCAAATGCTGGTGGTGTCTTTCAGCCAAATAAAGAATTTCTGATGCCTTCTCTTGTTAAAAGACATTGATCAGAGATGACGTAAAAAAATGTTTGCAAAAGTCAGTGAAGATCAAGGCATGGAAATAGTAAAAGATTTTTATGAATGTACATTGATAGAAAATACTATTTATTTCCCCCCCACACCCTTGAGAGACTTATTCTATATGTTATGCTTTGGCCCTTCCAAAACGTCAGAATCAGATGGTGTCTTTGGCATAAGACTTTATATATGCATACTGCTTTATCCTAATCAACCTTTCCTTTCCTAAAACCATTCTTCACAATTTTCTGATTAACTTTATCAAAACAAAAATAATTGTCTTGTCAGAGTCTTTGAAAAACGTTTTCTCATACTGCAGCACTACAGCTGTATGTCTGCTCAATGGTTCTCTCAACGCATGCAGATTAAACACCTGTTGCCTGATCTTGTGGTTTAACCTGGTAGGCAGCTCAGTACCACACAGCCATTTGCTCACTTCCCTTCAGTGGGATGGGGGGGAGAAAACCAGAAAAAGGTAAAACCCATGGGTTGAGACATAGACAATTTCACAGAACAGAAACTGAGGAGAAAATAGTAATAATAGTAATAGTAATGATAAAAGACTATACAAAAAAAGTGATGCCTAGGACAATTACTCACCACCCACTGCTTTTATTGTTGAGCATAATGCCACATGGTACAGGATCTCCCTTTGACCAGTTTGGGTCAGCTGTCTTGTCTGTGTCCCCTGCCAGCTTCCTGTTCACCCCAGCTCCTGGCTGTCTAGGCAGCAGAGGAAGATGAAATGTCCTTGATTCCATGTAAGCACTGCTCAACTAATAACTAAAACATTAGTTTGTTATCAACATTTTTCTCGTCCTAAATCAAAAAGACAGCACCATTCCATTAACTGTATATCGGCCAAAACCAGAACATTTTTGAAAATCAACAAAGCAGAATTCCCACCTTCCAGTGTCTCTTTATTCCAACGCAGAAACCAAGCAAGGTCTCAAGGTAAATAGGACAAATCAAAAAGAAAGCAACAAGTAACTCCTTGTTTTCCAGGACATATCCCATAAACACTTGGAAAAAAAAGATGTAAATATATTTTCTTAAATGTCTTTGATTGCTCTTCCATTAAGAAAATAAGTAGTCAGATATCCTGTGATCCTACCTATACTTGCAAGAAAAGCTTGCTCTTTGTTTCCCGTACAGTTCTTTTGTCCCGGTGTGTAGCTGGCTGCTGAGTTCCTATTGTAGAAATAGGAAGGGATCTCAGGATGTTAAGCATTATTTTGGTTTCTAGAAGGCTTTATCTCATCTGTTGTGGGACAGAATAAAGGAGTCTAAAATTTCTAAGTTTAGGGAAGCTGTAATGTGTCCTTAAATTAATACCCACTTTGAGGTGGTGATTGTTTGTTAGTTTAAGTGCCTTTGGCCTCATTAGAATATAACACGTTTTCAAGGTTAGTACTGTATCATGTAGGTAGTAATAATAAATAATTTCCTTGCCAGCAGGGAGTCAATGAATATTTTGGGACTCCATCTGCAGACTATTTGGCTAGCAGAAATATACTCTACAAATACTCTGCTACTGATGTGTCTGTAAAACTCCTGTTAATTATAATGGGGATTTATAAATGAACATCAAAGGCCAGTTTGTGAAGTCTCTGAAGCCCTGATCCTGTGAAGGCTTATGAACGTGCTTAATTTTGCACACTGTTAGTAGTACTGTTGAAAGCAATATGACTTACCATTAGCTAGCTGCATGCTGAGTGTTTGTAGGATTGGGGACCGGTGGTGATTTTATATAGATTTTACTTCACTGACTCCAGTAAGTTTACTTGTTGTGATTTGCATTAAAATGACAAACACAAAACCATGACCTGCAGGGGAAATGCAATCCTAATTCTAAATAGATTAGTGAACACTTAAAAACATTACACTGAGAAAAGACCACCTTCACATAATCAAACTGAGTTAAAGGGACAGTTAGGCCTTGCATGCCACAAATGTAAAACAGCAAAATTAAAATTATAAACAAAAATGAATATGGTTTTACAAAGAGGTCATAAAAATTATTAATCGAAAACACATTTTGGCTCTTTCATCACAAATTTTTGTGTTTATTTCTTCAAACAAGTACTATACAAAATTCACTTTTTAATTGAAATAGGGTCTTTCTAAATGTTAGAAAATCTTGTTCTGTGAAAGGAAACGCGCTACAGATTTTTACATGGGACATTTTCAGCACAATTTTTTTAATCAGGAGAGTCAACAGAAAGATCAGAACTGTCCACATAAATAACATGATCATTCTTTGCCAGAGCACTGCTGTAATAGTTTAACCAGAAGGTATTGAATTAATACCTTTAGCAGAGAGCTCTGGGGTATCAATAAGGGAACTATATTATTTAGGAACCCTCTCCAATATATCTATATGAAAAATATAAAGTTTCAGGTTCCTTAAAAATAGAAAAGTAAAAAAATACTGAAAGAAAATGTATGGTATTGAGCAGAAATATTTCTCTGTTTCTCATATAATATATCAGGGACTTCAAAAAATTAAACTTGTCCTCACATCATAAAATGCATGCGGGAGAAATCTAAGTAGGCTTCAATTTCTCACACAGTGGAGGCAAAGTGTCCCTTTGTCCTTGCTCGGTTAGCGTAGCCCTGTGCTATTTGTCTTTGTCAAACCTGTGCATTTGAGTACCAGCACTCTGGAGTCCCAGTTTGGGCAGTGCTCCTTTGCTAAATGGATGCGCTGTAGGATATTGACTACTGTGAGTTTGACAAGGCTGGCCTTTTGACAAGGTGAAAGAGGTCATTATATTCACCTCTGGGATGCAGCCAATATAAATCTCATTCTTAAGGAGACACAATGTGTTTAGAGGCCAAGCCACAAGTACAACAGTCTCCTGGATACACAGCTGCCTAAAGAACACATTTTAAAAATTATTGCATAGTAGCTGAGGTCACCCAAATACGATAGGAAACAATCAATGCTGTTTGATGCGGTATAATATCTATAATTGAGGTGTAGTATCTATATCTGAGACAATTATGAGAGACCTATCTTGGGGCTTTCTGTGACAAACAAAAGCTCTGGTGTGAGGGCAAATTAATAAATGCCAACCCATCCACAAGGGAGATGAAAACATATGCAAATGAGCAAACCTCCACAAACTACTGCATTTCTTAATCTTCTTCATCTGTCCCACCCCTTTTTACGGTTAAGTGAGTTATTGCAGCCCTAAAACTGTAGAAACCCTAGCACAGTTTTCACTAGAGACTAGGACTGAATCCCAATGAGTGGAAAGCACTGATTAAATGACAGAACAGTCTTTTCCGTTCCAGTAACTCCAGTGGTCAGGCAGTGTGATAGCAAGGACTTTGAATGTCATTGAGCTAAAGGAGATTTCACACTCATTATCATTCCTTGCATATTCAGATGCAAGGTGGGCCCTGGCTTCATGGCCTCCTTAATACTCAGGCTGAATGAAATTAGTAGAATTTCACCAAAGATTCCCATATGGCACCAAGGAAGCAGGACGACTTTTACAGAAAAATAACTGAAATGCTGCTGCAAGGAAGTGATTTTCATGCTCAAAGGAAAAACCTGAATCAAGCACAACAGAACATATATTGTGTCTGAAGCTTTAAATTGTAAAAAGCTAAGGAAGTGAAGAAAATTAGTTCTTACATAAGCATGAGTCTTCTAAAAAAATTTACACGTCAAATGTTAAATTGCAAGGGACTTCTTTGGATAGCTGTTATAGACTATTTAGTATTTTTCTGCATAAGGATATAATAATCTCTAACACCTGGAAAAGTGCATACATTGGCATCTGGATTATGCCTCCCCTATAAACTTTCAGGAAAATTGCTTGCTCATGAGACAGGCCACACATTGATGGTGCAGATACCTAGAATCCTTCGTATACTTTTATTATCAGACATATATATTTCCTTGCCTTTGTAGTTGTTTTAGCAAATTTTGC
Organism: Numida meleagris; assembly: GCF_002078875.1. NCBI lineage: Eukaryota > Metazoa > Chordata > Aves > Galliformes > Numididae > Numida > Numida meleagris. Next base: position 74,542,756 of record NC_034411.1, on the reverse strand, counting down.
CACAAATCATATATCTGTGATATCTCTACACCCAAGTCTAAATGATTAGATACATAAAAGTCTTCTGAATTATAATCTGAAATAAACATAGGTGTACTGGTGAACCAATATATAAGAGAGTTAATATGGCCTGTACCACAAAATAGGATACAGGCTTTAATGAAGCAAAAGCCCTTAAATTTATCCCCGCTAAAACCAAGTGTCAAGCCAGATGACCTCCAGAGATTCTTTCTAACCTAAATTATTGTTCGATGCTCTCTTCTGAAGAAATTCAAGAAAAGATTTTCTACTACCAGCTTCTCACATATTTCTCTCCCTTTTTGAGGGCATAGCTGAGGTGGAAGCTTTCTGGTAATGCAGAAATGCAATTCAGTAATGGTTATTTTTCCAGGAATACTGACCAACTGTACACTTGTCTGGAACTGCAGTATGTGCTTTCCTTTTGATCCATCCCTGATCATTTTATTTTTAAGATCCCATTTTTTAAAAATATTTTCCTCACGTTTCATATAGCTTCATCAGTCTTAACGCAAATCTCTAACCTTTTTGTATGCATGGCCATAGATAACCAATTGTAAAATCACATATATTTAAAATGCTTTTTATCTTTCTGCTAGTTTTGCAGTTGCCTTTCCTGATGGCTCCATGTAGTCTGCTGTCAGAGCATCTTTCCTCCCATTGTTTAGCATTCAATTCACTGCTCTTTGGGTTAATCCTTTCCACTCTCTTCTATTAAAAAGGGGATTAAGCATTTCTAAAAATAAAAATAAATGTTTAAAAGTTTGAAAAGGTGATGCAAGCAACTATGACTGACTAGCAGTTTAAAGAGTTCAAACATTCTCTAATTAAACACTGATGTCAAAGAATGCTTAATTATCCTAGGAGTTGAGGTCTTCAGAGGCTGGTAGGTAGTTATTTATAAAGCCAGGAAAGCTTCTCACTGATAGTGGAAGAACAGTAGTAAAACTACATTCTACCAGAAAGAAAGTTAGAAAGATAGAAATAGACAATTTCTTAAAAGTGACTTAATGGGAGATGGACAGTGTATCAAGTTGAAAGTTCAAGCCTGTTTTCTTTTTATGCTCTGAAATATATTCTGAGCTTATTCACTGCTGATCCCAATAGAAACAGAGCTGCTCAGCAGAAAACTCAGCAGAACTTTAAACTTTCTGCCCATTGCAAATTAACTACTTTCAAGAAAAACTCTTATTTCTGCCTCTGACTTTGAAATATTTATTATCAAAATACCTGGAGAAATTGGAAGTTTAGATTACTTAGGCTTTAAAGGAGAATTCTGGAGATGCTGATAGACATTTCTTTTTCCTCGCAGATATCGAAGCCAAAATTGCATGTACTCTACACTCACTAAGTCTCTGGTAACACATAAACCCTTACTACAGAGAGGCAGGTTTTGGTTCTTTAGGGAAGTTTATCACTAAAGACACAATTTGTCTAGTTCTGTTTGCTTATACTCCAGTTATGTGTTTTTCTCTGCAATTAACTAACCACTCATTGATATTGAAATGAAACAAAGCTTTTATAGCCTCAAGGAAACACTATGTGTTTATGCTTGATTTATGTTTTATGTATACACAGAAAAAGAAGTGGTAACAAATACAGGGTAATTAAACCAAAAATTATAAAATGGGGAAACAAATCTTTTCACAGAATTACAGAGAGTACATTTATTTCTATTCTTTCATGTGAGAGATGTATGCAATTTCTAACTTCCTTAAAATGTATTTGAATGGCATTAGGGAAAACATAATGATCATTTTCAAAATAATTCTGTACAATAGTACCTGGATGCACAGATACATAAAGATCTTTTGCTAACATATATGTTTTCACCTTAATTAGTACTTGATGTGAATGGAATAAGCTGGAATAAAACAGTGTATCCTATTGTAGCTGTTTTTCCAATATGCTGCTAAAACATGCTGCATGTATGTGTGAATTTACACTGAGATTTGTAACAGAATAATTGCAATATTGTAGTGAAAACTGGAAAGGAGAGAAGACCACAAGCTTTCATTTAAAAGTATCCAGACTGACAAGAGTCAAGGAAGACCATACTAACTTGCTCTTCTAAAATTACAATGTGTTTTATCAAAACGCCGTATTAAAAATAGCTGTAGAATAATCAAGCAACAGCAAATGTTATTTATTGAGGACAATGGAAGAATGAAATGAAGGGCAAAGAAGCTAACAGTAACTCTATGAGGTTAACTGTAAGCAAGTGAAACTAACTTTGCTGTTTTCCTTGAATTAATGAACTGGTATGACTGCCCAGATTTCCAGAGAAATCAGGTAAAAGATACCCCAAATTTATTTAGTTATTTTGCCTTTTGAATATTTATTTTAATTATTCCCATTGGAAATTGCCTATTCATCTATATAAAAAAATTCTTTTATGGATTTCTTTTTTTTTTTTTTTTTTTTAATTCAACCAGACAAGTTCTTAGGCAAAGATTTTTGTCAAACCAAGTCTCTGGCATATTTAAGAGCTTTGAATTTGGGCTAAATATCCCACTGTTTTGTGAGATGAATAAGCAGCCAGATTTTTAGAACACCACAATAAAATTACAATGAAAATTTTGATCCTGTATTTGATAAATTGCTATCAAAGTATTTAAGATTTCTCCAGGTCAAAATAATGGATTATGGAAATAGTTTTGTTAGAAAATTCCCAACTCCAGTGCCTTTCATAGCTCCAGTATAATCTTGAAATTCTTAGTTTTCAGGGGAAAAAAAATATGCTTTTTATCTAAGCTTGACACACCACCTTTGTAGAAAGAAATTAATCTGTTAGTTGGATCTTTTCCTCTGATGATTTAAAAAACCAGAGAACTTATACAGTGTCCTATTGGATATCCACATTTAAGCTAAATCATGAGAACATAAATCAGAAACTAAAGTAACAGGCATTCAGTTGACAGATCAGGTAGGAGGGAAGACTTAGTTACAGTGATTAATAGGTGTTTTCAGGAAGCACTTAGATACCGTGGTGATAGGTGTTACAGAAAATCATCAGATAGTCCTTGATGACTTCATATGGTCTAATTCCTTTTTGACAGTAAAGGGAGAGTAAAAATTAGACTTCTAAATTACCTGTTTGGTATTCACATGGAAATAGACTGAACAAACTACCATGACTACAGGGGTCTAGGTTGAGACTGTAATTTTCAAGGACACTTGAAAGAACAGCTCCTAATTTTCTTAGATGGTTTTGAAAAACTAGCTCAAGGTGTCATCCTGTGAGCTGTTCCACACAAATGCACATAGGTCAATTCCTCTGAAGTATAGAATGGATTGTTGTGTAAGCATTAAGCTTTTATGGATTGGGGCTTAAAACACTAATAATTATAATTCCCTGAATAAAACCTTTGGGCAAAGACTCTAAGAGATTTTTTTTTCCCTTCAAGAAATGCCTATGCCTACAGGGAATTCCATGTCCTGCCTGCAGTCTCGTAGAATTGTCACAGGCTCAGTTATGTGCTTGTATTTCATCCATGTCTCAACTTCAGCAAATCAATCTCATTATTCATATTTATAGAACAATCAAAGACTGTGGAGAAGAAGTCATTGTCCTGATGGAACAGTTACTAATATTATTCCTTCTTTCCTCCAGCAATAGGGAATACTGCTCATTATCAGTATTTTTTAATATGCTAAAGAGCTTTGACAATCAATTCTAACCCTCTCTAAGGCAGAATATTTCAGTTTCCTGTAAAGCACTTCTAATTCTTGAGCTTTTCTGAATCATCTCTCTAGCTTAAATGATAGCTACCATTTCCACTTTGAAATAGTCCTGTTGTAGCACTTTCAGTATGAATTTGCCTAGAAAGAAGGCCTTATAAAAGGCAAACTAAATTTTTGATGGAATGTCTTTAAAAGCTTATTATATTTAATCTGATTATTAGTTAAAAAGAGAAATGCATAAACTAGTTTATTTATTTACAGTTAATAAGATATCCAAGCATATCAGAAAAGTAAAAAAACATGTTAGCAACTTACATTTCAATAATAAAAATAGATGCATTCTTTGGGCATGTGACATTTTTGATCTGATACTGAGCTAGAATAAATGGGTAGAGTTCCTCTGAAGTGAATGTAATTGTGTTGATTAGTAGCAGCAGTGGATCTAGCTTTTACATCTCAGCTGCAACCTAATAATTACCACAGCAACTCTTGTACAGAGAAACAACGCAACCCACTAATTTTGTCAGAAAGAAAATGGAGTTCACAAGCTTTTCTTCTGTTTACAGAAGCACTGTGTGAACTGGAGTGAAAATTGTGAATAACGTATAGTGTACTCTGTAATCTTCCTGCCTCCTGACAGACTCATTTCTAAAGTTATTTTAGTGCTGGTATATAGAGGATTTTGAAGTTCATTCTGAAGCAACTGTATATATATTGAAGCATCAACAAATTATCAAGTGAGAACTTCTAGATTTTGTGAGCACTAGGGGCATTACTAATGGGTCACATTCTCTGCAGTGGTATCTTGCCTTCATTTCTGTTTATTCCACAAATAGGATTGCATAAACTTTTGAGCTTTGTGAGTTAATCTCTTTTTGAATACATTCATGAATTCATGCTAAATACATCCTCTTAAACATTCTATATTTCAAAAAAATTATTTTTTCTTTATAGTTTTTCAGAAGAGTAAATTACTTGAGCCCAGGGCACCTTTGTCTTGTCCTTAGGTCTCCTTACCTTGAGAATGGAGCTGCTAATCACTATTGCAAAGCATAGCTGAATGAGGAAAAGATTTTTAATTTCTATAAAATTATATATTTGTTTAGCAAGAGAAAATTCATGTTAAAGTCATACTATGATTCTGTACTTCTGGTTAGAAGAGATCTCTGGAGGTCATCTGTTCCATCTCTTCATATCCATATTGAAAAAATTAAACTTTACCATCCCTGACAGGGTTCTGCCAAGGCTGTTCTCAAAGTCCACAGCTAATGTGGACTCTTAACACATTCATTATCAGTCTGTTTCAGTGATTTGTTATTCTTGAAGACTGAAAGATTTCATAATGTCACATAAGGCTCTTATGCTGCAATTTCTTCTCAGCTTCTTGACCTGTCCTCTACATAGATAGAAAGCAAATTGTTCCCTTTCACTTTGCAGGAGCCTTTTACATATTTCAGAAGGGTTATCAGTTTCTTTTCTGTCTCCCTGACCAGACTAAACCACAGTTCTTTCAAACTTCCTCCACGAGTCATGTGAGTAGAAGCCGACATTATTCTTGACCCTTATCTAACTTGTACTTTGATTCTCATAAATGCATTAACTGAAGCTGTGCTAGCATTTGTAGAAAAGAAATATTGCTAACTGTCTTTTGCATTTTTTTATGCATTTCACTGTACTAATTTACACTCTTAAAACCAAAAAAATATCATTGATGCATGCTCAGGTAATTTTCCCCAGTGTCATAGTTTCAGCCCTATTCAGCCTGGTTCTGTGACTAATGGGGCAGAGGGACCCTTGGACCCATGCCCCAGGCAAGGGGGAAGAGGGAGAATAGGGAGATGGGTCAAGAGGAGGAAAATAGCAGCAGTGAATTAGGGGAGAAAAACTAAATTACTAAATATGGTAATAGAATGTGAGATAACACAATACAATACAATATAATTGGAATTGAAGCTAGTAAGTTGAATAAAATGAGAGTGTGTCTAAAACCAAAGGTCTTACTCTAATGCTGTAGGTGAGACAGCTAGGGAGCACACATCGCAGTGATGAGCAGAAAAAGAGAGGGCCATCTCATGACTCCCAGTTAGTTTTACCTTTCCCACTGAATGGAAAACAGAAACGGAATAATGACGTCTTCTGGGAGCTGTAGTTCATCTCTTCCAAGGACTATGATCCCATAGCCTCTGTGGGCATGCGGTCTCCACAGACCAGACTCTTCCTTGTTTCCCTACTGTTATTTCCCCATAATTTCCTTATTTTGCTTGAACATGTCTTGTTTCAGTTTATTACAAGTGTCTCCCGTTCTTCCGTCCATCCTTTTAAAGAAAGTGGATCTATCTTCTTGGTAGTCTCTTCTCAAGCATTAGAAAGCTGTTTTTTTCTTTTCTCTAGCCTGAATAAGATCCATTCCTTCAGGCTCTCTTCACAGGACAAGTGTTCCAGCCCCCACCAATCTTGGTGGCCTCCTTCTGGAATCTGCTGCACTCATTCAACTTTATACACACTTCTTGTACTGAAGTCCTGAAAAATGATTGCTGTATTCCTGATGTAGTCTATTAGTTGCTAAGTAAAATCAATCATTTCTTTTGATCTACAGCCTATGTTTTTTTTATTCAGCTCAATATGTGATGAGCTTTTTTGCCAGGGCACAGAGCTGACTCATATTTGGCCTACAGCCCACTTTGTCCTTTTCAACAGAGCTGCTTTCTGGCAGTCAGTCCCCAGCCTGTACTACTTCATGATGTTAATCTGCTTCAAGCACAGGATATTGCTGTCATTATTGCTGGATTTTATGAGTGTCTTGCTAGCCCATTTCTCCAGCTTGTCTCTCAATAATGCACCCTCTGACTCAGAGTTACCCACAGACCTGATGAAGGCACATACTAGTTCCACAGAACATTGGCAAAGATATTAAAAAGGATAAATACCCAGCTTAGCCCATAGGTACTCCACTCAAAACCAAGCACTGGTTAGATTATGGACTGTTAGCCACTACTTTTTCAGTGTGATGATCCATCCAAGTTTTGATCCAAATACCTGGTAATCCACAAGCTAGACCCTAACATTCCAGCAAAGATACTGTGGAATCTTTACTGTGGTGAAGTCAATTTAACACTGTCCATCACATTCACAGATTGAATAATTTAACCACAGAAGTCAAAGAGGTTGATCAACCACAGTTTACTATTGGTAAATACGTATTTGTTAATCCCAGTCACCAAAACTGAGTTTTAAGGGAACTCAGTCTCTGGAGATCTCCTGGGTACCAGAGTGAGAGTAACTGATGATAGATCTCATCTTGATTTTTTTTAAAAGAATTGTGATGATGCTTACCTTTCTCCAGTTATTTCTGAAGACAGAATACCAAAGCAATCATCAATATTTTAATACATTATTTGAGATCTGAGTTGGGGATCTGGAGCAGAGAAGCTGAAAACCTAGCAATTTTCTGTTTTGCTCTCTCTTCCTTTCCTAGCATTCTATTTACTTCTTTGATTGTCATGGAGTTTAAATATTCACATAAATCTGTGTAATCCCAAGACCTCATTCAGAAAGATGGCCCCAGGCAACCAGCTCCATGTGGTCTTGCTTAAGCAGGGATTAGACAAAACAAAACGACCTCCAGAGGTCCCTTCCATTCTGTGATTCTATTGCATTAACAGGCTATTTGGAGTCCCCCTATGAAAATTTGATTGCTTTTTCTACTGTGCTTCACCTTACATTTATCTTCACTGACTTTAGTTTGTTATTGATGTCTCTGATATTGGATTGTGTGAGTCTGCAGTCCTCACAACTGCTTTTCATCTTCCTTAGATAACTTTGTTCCATTGCAAGCTTTGTCACCTTACTGTTAATCTTTCTTTCTGGTTCCTTTATTAAGTTTTCATTGGCTCAAACAAAGAGATTTCATTCAAAAATGTCCTAAACTGCAAAATCTGATCTTTACTATCTATTGTCCTCCTATCCTGCCTTTAAATCTGATATTCATTTCTATGAGACTCTACTCTATTCTCCCTTCTACAGATCAGAAATGATCAAAATAGATTGAAATCTTAATTTTGAATGGAAAGTAGAAAATATTTCAAATGTGAAAAACACAGAGATAATTTAGTTAAACAATATAACTACCCTACTTGTAAATTGCTAAGATTTTAAGATTCGAGTAAGTCTTTCTATGAGAAAATCCTTTGGATTTTGATATGTATAAATGCTCAGATTTTTAGATTTAAATTCTAAACTGAAAAGTATCTCGCATTTCAGAAAGCTTATTTGATAGTACCCCTTCCTGCAGATCTTCCTGCAAACTCTTAGTATTAAGATATAGTCAAAACAAGTGCAACATTAGTATTGCCCCAAATACTAAAATCAAAACTCCAAATATTACATAGAATGAGTTCTGAGTTTGATAATCTTTACCTATTTTATCAATAGTATGATCCTTTTAATATAAGTACACGATGAAGTAACTACAAATTTTACTATTGATTTCAGTTGGATTTCACCTCTAAGGAGCTCTGAGAAGATTCTTAGAAAAAGCGTTTGCTGACCTTATTCAATATGTTAGATACTTTCAGTGAAAGATGATATTGCTGCAAATTTAAGTTCAGTCACTGGATATAGAAAGAAAATGTGTTGCAGTATCAAACTGTGATTAGACAAAAACAGGTAAACAAAACTGTAATGCAGATTATGATTTCACATTTTCTCCTTGCCATTCATTGTCACAAACAACATCCTTAATTTTGAGATATTTATTTATGTAATTCAGTAATAAATTACAGAGAATCTACAGTGATAATACAATTTCTGACAGCTTCTTGAACTTGGTGTCTTTTAACTATGGTAATTGTTACAGTTTCATTCCAGTGCTAGATCTGAGTCCAGGGAGAGACCATGGAGCTTCACCTGGGCATGGGAACTGACAGGGAGCTTACGGGTTAGGGTTAAAGGGAAGGCTGGGGAAGGAGACATCGTAGAGGGAGGTTTCTGCCCAGGAAGATGTAGTGGATAAGGCCCTCTGTAAACAGATAGTAGCAGCTTCATGCTCACAAAACATACTACTCAAGGGGAACTTGATATCTCATGGAAGGACAACGCAGCAGACCACCAGAAATCCAAGAGGTTCCTGGAATATATTGATAACTTCCTCTTCAAAGTGGTACAGGAATCCACAAGAAAAGGTGCTATGTTGGACCTTGTCCTTGCCAACCAGGAGGGGATGCTGAATAATGTGAAGATCAAGGGCAGCCTTGGCTGTAGTGACCATGAAATTTTGGAGTTCGAGATCCTAAGGAAATCAAACAGGGTATGCAGCAAGCTTACTACTCTGGACTTCAGGAGAGCAGACTTTGACCTCTTCAGAGAACTGCTTGGCAGGGTGACATGGGATAAAGCCCTAGAGGGAAGAGGAGCCCAAGAAATCTGGTCGGTATTCAACGACCATCTCCTCCAAGCCCAGAAGCAGTGCATCCCGAGAAAAAGGAAGGCAGACAAGAATACCAGGAGGCCTCTGTGGATCAATAAAGAGCTCCTGGACTTACTTAAGCTCAAAAAGAAAGTCTACAGGGAGTGGAAGCAGAAACAGGTTACTTGGGAGGACTACAAAGATGTTGTCCAATCAGCCGGGATCAGGCTAGTTAAGCTAAAACTCAGATAGATGGAATTAAATCTAGACAGGGACATAATGGGGAACAAGAAGAAATTCTACAGGTGTATCTGTGATAAAAGGAAGGTCAGGGAAGATCTGTCCCTCTCTGGAAGGAAACTGGAGACCTGGTCACAAAGGATACAAAGAAAATCTGAGGTGCTCGATAACTTTGCCTAAGTTTCCACTGGCAAGGGCACTAGCCACACTGCTCAAGCTGCAGAGAGCAAAGGTAAGAACTGAGAGAAGGAAGATCTGCTCACTGTAAGTGAAGACTGGGTTTGAGGCCACCTACAGAACCTGAAGGTGGTCAGGTCCATGGGACCCAAGGCAATCCATCCACCAGTTCTGTGGGAACTTGCAGATGAAGTTGCCAAGCCACTGTCCATCATATTTGAAGGGTCATGGCAGTCTGGTGAAGTTCCCACTGATTGGAAAAGGGGAACCATGAACCCCATTTTCAAGAAGGAAAGAAAAGAAGATCCAGTGAACTACAGGCCAGACAGTCTAATCTCTGTGCCTGGCAAGATCACGGAGCAGATCCTCCTGAAGGCCCTAGTAAGGCACATGGAAAATAAAGATGAGGTTATTGGTGGTAACCAACATGGTTTCACCAAGGGCAAGTCATGCCTGACAAACCTGGTGGCCTTTTATGATGGGGTTACAGCGTCAGTGGATAAACTACGAGCAACTGACCTCATATACCTGGACTTGTACAAAGCATTAGACACTGTCCCACATGACATCCTGGTCACCAAGTTGGAGAAAAATGGATTTGATGGATGGACCACTCTCTGGATAAGGAATTAGCTGGATGGTCGCACTCAGAGACTTGCGGTCAACAGCTTAGTGTCCAAGAGGAGACCAGTGATGAGTGGCATTCCTTAGAGATCAGTGCTGGTATTGGTGTTATTTAACATATTTGTAGGTGACATGGACAGTGGCATCGAGTGCACCCTCAGCAAGTTTGCAAATGACAGCAAGCTCAGTGGTGCAGTTAACGCACCAGAGGAAAGGGATGTGTTCCAGAGGGACCTGGACAGGCTTGATAGGTAGGTTCATCCCAACCTCATGAAGTTCAGCAAGGCCAAGTGCAAGGTCCTGCATCTGGATTGGGGCAATCCCCAGCACAGATACAGACTAGATGGAGAATGGCTCAAGGGCAGCCCTGAGGAGAAGGATTTGGGAGGATCCGTTGACAAAAGATTTAACATTAGCCAGCAATGTGTGCCTGCAGCCCAGAAGGCTAACCATACCCTGAGCTGAATCAAGAGAAGAGTGACCAGCATGTTGAGGGAGGTGATTCTGCCCCTCTACTCTGCTCTCATGAGACCCTACCTGGAGTACTGGGTCCAGTTCTGGGGCCACAAAAACAAGGACATGGAGCAGTTGGAGCAGGTCCAGAGGAGGGCCACAAAGATGAACAGAGTGCTGGAGCACCTCTCCTATGAGAACTGTTTGGGAGAGCCGGATCTCTTCAGCCTGAAGAAGAGAAGGCTCTGAGGAGACTTTACAGCGGCCTTCCAGTACCTGAAGGGGGCCTGCAGGAAATCTGGGGAAGGACTTTTTATGAGAGCATGTAGCAAAAGGATAAGGGGAAATGGCTTTAAACTGGAAGAGGATAGGTTTAGACTAGATGTTAGGAAGAAATTATTTACTGTGATGGCGATGAGACACTGGAACAGGTTGCCCAGCAAGGTTGCAGGTGCCTCATGCCTGGAAGCATTCAGGGCCAGGCTGGATGGGGCTTTGAGTAACCTGGTCTAGTGGGAGCCGTCCCTGCCTGTAGCCAGGGGTTGGAACTAGATGGTCTTAAATGTCCCTTCCAACCTAAATCATTCTATGATCTTAAGATTTTAATAGAAGCAGCTTAACAAATTACAGGTACACAAGAATACCCACTGTCTTGTTTTTGCAATAAAGATTTGGAGGGAGTGAGTGAAGATGAATCACTTAAACTGATTGTAATTCATTTGTCATCTCTCTGAATCTCAGAGAATGGAGTCATGGTTGATGACAATCATTCCTGGACTGCTGCTTTGAGTACCTCTAAGTTGCTTGTGAACATGACAGCTCTTGAACATTTTTATGAGAGATTCATTGCACTCATCAGAATCTGAAGGCTCCTTATCTATATCGGATGACTAAGGTAAGCATTTTTAAAATTCTCTCATCTGATTCTAAAGCAGAGAATTGGTGTTGAAGACATAATTATACAGTTTGTTTCCTGTAATTTTTACATACTTATGAAATTTAGTCTGTATCATTGTGTATATGGGTTTCCTGGTTTTGTATATTTGTTTTTTGTATATTTGTTTGTTTCAAATTGCTATTAGCAATTTATCAGTTAAATTAAGTCATTTTTATTACAATTTTCTATTATTTAATTCAGTACTTTGCAAAATTTTTATCACTGCTGATCATAATGTAGATGATAAAGCAAAAATTGTTCTACCTTCACTCTAATGAACTTCTGTGTTGCATCTATAATGTTCTTATTCTTCAGGGTTTGTTGTCTTGCTTTCTTTTCCTTCTTTATGCAATTTTTTGGAGTGTTTTGATTTGTTTTACAGTGAAATTAACTTAAAATAGAACTGATAGAGGTATGTGGTAGTGGATTTATGGGAGTGGTAGATGCTCTGTCTCTGGAGACATTTGAGGTCATGTTGGACCAGGCTCTGAACAACCTGATCTACCTGTAGGTAGGAAGAAAATAGCAACACAGATGTCTGAATGCAGTGCCCCTTGGACATTACTCTAGAACACTGCATCTGGTGGCCTCAGAATATAGGACAATGTTAGACACAATTTATCATTAAATATGATGAATTTATACCACTTTGTTATCGTATATTTTTGTCTAGATTACAAAACATCAGCATCAATGGTAAGAAAAGGAGTAGGAATAAAAGCGAAAACAAGATATATATGCCTACTGTCAAATCACTTTAAAACTACCTCCCATCTGCTGAATTGCTTTGCTTACATCTTAGTAGTTGGCTACAAATATGTGATCTGGCACTTGAGTACTCCTATATCACTCTAGCAGTTGCTTTTAACAGGCATAAAAAAAGCCAAACATCTTAACTGGAATGTTGTTAATGTAGGGTTCTTAATCTCAAGGCCTTTTTCCTCCCTGCAGAATATCAATGATTTCCACAGACTTTAACAGAGGCAGATTGTGTTCTTCAGGGAAGAAAAGGCTTTGGGAGCTTTAACTGAAGCAGCTTTCACACAGAAAACTGTAACTGAGGTCATCTTAGTTCAGATATTTTATACTGTATTGGCCTTAAATGAACTAACTTGAGACCTATGACCTTAACAGATAAATGTCATAACTGACACATTTCTAATAGATACAACATCTACCGGAGCTTGCCTTAGGAGCTCTGTATGGGTATATGACTGTAGGAGAGTACATTTGAAATTCTTTTGGTTTTGCAGAATCAGATTTTCATATAAGAGTTTTCTGACAATTTTAAGTTGAGCTTCATCTTGTTGGATTTCAGTAATTTTTTGAGTGGAAGGATAATGTAATAAAGAATTCTGTTATAAATGGATTAAACTATTAAATTATAAACTCTTCCTTTGATGTAAATATAACTATGTAAAATCTGCATTTATCTGAATAAATAGAAGAGAACTAGAGACTGAACTTTGGGTCCAATGTCAAAAAAACACTAACAAAAATCATCTAGTTTGCACCCTCAAAAATTTGGAGCAGGTCCACCTCTGTAAGAGATTAGGTTTGGAAGTATATTGTAAATCCAAATCAGAGCCAGTAATTTAGTAAAGAATAGTTGAGAAAATAAGTAATATGGATGTTCAGATCTTATGCTCACGACTCAAGCTTAGCCTTACTATTTTCACTTACTATCTATAATAGATGCCCAGTGTTGTAGGATTTCTGCATGCTGAAGGAGAAACATCTCCAGCTGGCAGGAGAGGACTGGTTGGTTTTAGATTTTTACTATGGCTTCCTAACTTGATTCTGCCAGCTTGTGGCTATGTGATATGATTAACATCTGACAGAAAAGTTGGTTTGAGGCTGCACTGCCAGATGGACTGAACATGAAGAGTCCCTGGGCTGGAAAAGTAAATGCAGGGACAGAGCATCACAGAGAAGAATTATGACTATCTTGAAATTTGACTCTTAGGAAAGATTCCTAAACATTTTCCCCAGTCTCATTGACAGCTGAACTTAATCTAGACATTGTAATTCATGATTACACTTTTAAGAGTTACAAGAGAGAAGGACAGGGACAAATGAAAATAAACAAAGGAAATAAACCGTGCGTAACATATGGTTTAAAGTACTCATACAAAATATTTTTCCCAACATGTGAGTATGAAATGATAAGTAGACACGCACAGACAAGGAATCTGTGCATGTGTATTTCTGTGCAACAGGCATTTGGCCTTTAAACATAGAGTTAAAAACTTTTGAACTTTGTCCATCATTATGGATGCTAAAGCAATTTGATACCTGGCAATATCTCATAACCATTAACCATTTTTTGTGGTTTTAATGCAGATCAATTTTGGACTTATGTGTGTGACTGCTTATAGCAGACAAGGCATTGAATGTGTCCCTTCAAAGTGCCCTTCACTTACAAAACTCACCTTGAAGAAATGACATTTCTGGTGTTACAAATGTGAAAGTTGTGTGGTTGTTAGTGCATTATAATTTCTCAGAAGGATAAGCTTATTATTTTTTTTCTGGCTGATTTTCATCTGTTTTGTATTAGCTTGCTTTTGTTTCTGGTTAAAAATTATAGTAGCTTTATGATTATTTTATTCATATATAATTTCTTATTATCTCCACCACACATGAAGACATGTATTTTATAATAACAACTATTTGTTCTTTAGAAAATATGTTGAATCGCGGTTGCAGATATTACAGGGAACTTCTGAGTTAAAGAAATGAGCAGTTAACCTGGCTTTCTCATTTGGTATTTCTTATCACATTGTTTTCTACCTTATGGTTTTAACACTTTCAGGGTAAGAACCAACATTGCACAGAGCTGCTCAAGCATTTAATAATTTACCTTCAGGTATTTGCCCATTTGGGAATATAATGAAAAATTGCATTTCCTTGCTAGTTGTTTTATTTATACTGCAGACTTCTGCCAGAACAGCCATGTCTGTTGGGGTAGATGAGGTGTGATTTGAGACTGATTTAGCTGTAGCAGCAAAAAGCTATCATGCAGAGTAGAGTGGCAGAACTGTATTTTTGTCAGCTCTCAGTGAGAAAGGTGTGCTTTGCCAGACATAATAAAGATATGTGACCATAGTAAGAAAGCTTTACTGATGTGATACAAGACTGTAACAGTGTAACTGTACACAGAAAGTACTGTTTAAGATAACATAACCATAGTAGTAACAGAGATGATTATATATGTTGTTGTTTTTGTTTTGTTTTGTTTTGTTTTGTTTTGTTTTTGTCATTGTTGAATAGCAATTTCAGAGGAGATTTTCAATTGTGCATAGACCCATGGCAAACTTTTATCTGTTTCTGCATCTCAGCATTCTCCTATAATATTAGTTGAATAAGAAACTTCAATAAAACCTTAAGATTTATTTAGTTTACCTTCTGGATTACTTATCCATTGGATCCAGTTACTTTACTAAGTCATTTATCAGAGGCTTATTTCTTGTAAGATAAAGAGACCAACAAAATTTGAGTCGTAACACAAGTGCTTTAGCATGGAAAAACTATTAAAGCAAATAACTTCTTTGACCCAACTAGTCTTTTGCATGTGTTCCTTCTTAAGTTTAGTCTGTATAGTATGACATACAGCTGTACAACAAGATGCTGTTTCCAACAACGATTTTCTTCTCCAACATTTAGGATCTCAGTGATCTTAATCAAGCACAGTTTTCTTGAATATGCATCTACACTGAGAAATTTGCACCAAGCACTTGGATGTTCTCTGTACCTCAGAAATGTAGAAAATATATTTAAGGTGTACAGATTTTCATTTTAACAGGCTTTTATCAAGCTCTAATTCTGTCACGGTGATAAATGTAAACACCAATGGAAGGAAATCTTATTGCAGATAATTCAAACAATTATCTTTCCTTTTGCAAAGCTGTATGGGACAAGACCTGGGGCTCACTCATGTGTGTCAAACATGTCTCCCTAGCAAAAAGGTATGAAAGTATCTTTATCCAATACAGAAAAAATTTCCTTAGGGAGAAAAATAATGAGTTTGGTACAAGTTGTACACAGATGAAAATTTGTTTCTCCATTAAGCTTTTTAGAAAGTTGAAGGAAGTAAAAAGATGGAAGACCTAAAGCAACTTCAGTGCAGGAAATAATCTGCACTGCATTTTTAGAGACAAGCTAGCCCCTGAGAGAAACAAACATTACATCTGGAAATAAAAAGTAAATTAAAATAATATTCTGCTAATCATGCTGAAGAATAATTTGTTATTTTTATATGTTAATTTCCATAACAAAAAAGCAAAATGAACTCTAGAACTTTTGTAGAATATTACATTTTTGCTATCAGATTTCTAAAAAGCCCTATATCATATGTCTTTTCACATTTATTATTTTGTGAATTTTCCACTAAGACTCACTACAATATGTTCATAGAATCACAGGATGGCTTGGATTGGAAGGAATGGAAGGAATCTTAAAGATCATTCAGTTGCGACATCCCTGCCATGGGCAGGGTTTTCATACACTAGATCAATCTGCCTAGGACCTCATTAAATTTTTGCATTGAACTTCTCTGGGCAAATTATTCCAATGTCTCTCCTCCCTCTGAGTGAAAAATTTCCTCCCAACATCTACCTAGATTGCTCTGAAAGTTATGTTTATTTTCTTTTCTTTTTTTTTTTTGGTTTTATCTGATATTTTACTAGGAAACATTTTAACACAGCACAGTATAGAATATTTTCAAAGAACATGTGTTTTTGTAAAAATTGAGCAAGAGAGTGTAATCAAACTCAGTAATATCAAAACATCTGAATAAATGTATTTTTACATTGTCTCTGCAGCTTTTTGAACTGCAGGAAGAAAAGTCAAGCTAATATGAATCACTTTGCAGAACAGTACCCTTCGTCATTTAAATTGGCAAAACCTTAAAAAGGTTCAGATTTACGGCTTCACCTGAACTGCTTGTACTGTCAAAGAGAACTAGAAGTAAAACAAATTTCAGGAAGTTCCTTGTGCAGAAGACCTTCTAATCTTCTTAGCATACTTATTGCTCATCACAGAACTTATTTCAATCTTACTGTTTGTCTGAAGTGCTGTTCTATGAAACAGCATTTGCTGAGGCCTGTTGTTTTAGTCAAATTCTTCCTCATATGCACACAATGGAGTGAGCAGACTTTAATTATGTGAGTTCTTAAAGTGAAACCTAACCTTCCTGAATTGTATAGCTGTAAAATTCATGACAAGATGTCGTGACAAAATCAAGGCACAAACTTTCTCTTTAATGGTAGAGATGAACTAGGAGAAGGTAGATTAGATTGAGATATGGTGCTCCAATTATCCAAAGTACTCCAGATACTGAAGTTACATTGTTCAAAATTTCACTGATGGAGATTCTTTCACTCAGGAAAGCTACTGAAGTTAGTGATAATGTTTTCTTAGAGTGACATTCAGGGAGGTAAAACAGGGTGAATATTTTTCCTTACAGAAATCAATGGCAGTGCAAAGTATTATAGAAGGGAAGATTTTGTGGACTGCTGTCAGGAGGTTTCACTTGTATGTTGCTGAAAAGCAGCAACTGTGGATATTCTTCTCTTATCCAAATGTCTAGAATATTAGCAAGAATAAATACCAATTTTATAACTTGTAGCTCGGGAAAAAACATGGCAGTCCAGGATTAGGATAAATCCAGATCCAAATGAAGGAATTAAATATGTAAAAGCCAGAAGATCTGTGGCCTTTTCATATCTTCTCATTAATATCAGCATTTTTTTAGATGTTGGACATTACATGATAAATTGATCCCCTGTCAGTGGATGGGTGAGATATTTTTGCCTCTGTTCATGTAACATTCTGAATTGCAGTTTTTTGTACTTGCATTTACTATCAATATGCAAATAATATTTAGAATCAGTTTCTTTTTCAACAAAAAAAAAATGCTAAAAGAATTCTGTCTGATAATAAAGATAGATATATACTGCACCTTAATCTCTTCAAGATTTCCATTTACCACCACTAAGAGTTAATCATAGAAATAATTTAGAAGTGTAAATACATTGTCATCTATAATGTTGCTAATATAAATACATACTGCCATATAACAAGTCTGCCACATACCAGAATTTAAAAAATGCCAGTGCTCTACTTTGCTCCCTTACTTCATAAGTATTATATAGACTCTAGTTATTTTACTGTAAACTATTATTTTGATTGTATTTGGCCTTCATCAGATTAAAAGTATCCACTGTAACAAAATGACAGTTATGCAATGCGAGTTCATTCTTCTCAACTAAAACTTATTTCAACGTGATAAGTGGGTCCACAGGAGGGCCACAAAATGATCAGAAGGCTGAAGTACTGCTTATACGATGACAATCCAAGACAGTGGGATTGTTCAGCCTGGAGAAGAGAAAGCTCCAGGTAGGCTTTTTAGAGGACTCCCAGCACTTAAAGGGGCGTAAAGGAAAGATGTGGAAAGATTTTATCAGTGAGTGTAGTGGTAGAATAAGGGATATTGGCCTTAAGCTAAAATAAGGTAGATTTAGATTAGATATAAGGAAGAAATTCTTCACTATGATGGTGCTGAGGCACAGGAATGGTCTGCCCAGAGATGCTGGGGATGCCTTATCCTGGAGGTGTTCAAGGTCAGGTTGGATGGCACTTTGGGTAACCTGTTCTAGTGAGAGATATCCCTGGGGATTGGACTAGTTGATCTTTAAGGTTCTTTCTAATCCAAACCATTCTATGACTCTATTTTGTTATATGCATGTTTCTGTTCTTAAGCTCCCTTTCAGCTCGGACTGAAACACTGAGTATCATATCTGCAACTTTCTCCTTGTTTGGCATAGACAATCAGATTAATTGATTCATTTACTCTTTTTATCTAATGAAACAGTCAACAAAAAACAATATCTTGAGTTAAACTGGCTACAGCTGATCAAAACTGATACGTTTGTGAAAAGTGTAATTTTTTTTTCCTCAACATGAACAATTAAACCATGGAAGAACTTAAACAAAGTGTTTTTCAAACTAAAATATCTTGCATAGTTTTGTTTATCCAAAGTGGAAAGAAGTATCATTTCAAAGATTTATCTCTAGAGCCATGAGCAAACCCCCAGGTGATGTAAATTAGCCATGGAGGAGGGCTGGATCAGAAAGCAAACCATGGTAATGGGCCATGGGCCAGGTACATGCAATTAACTTCCAGTATGACTTTTCCCCACACTAGACATTGGCACTCCATGGTTTATTTGGCCCTGAAGGTGTCCAGCCAGCTCTGTGCTTGTGAAAAGGTAGTCCTGTGTATATGCATCAAGTCTGAGGGACTGGAACTTATGAACAAGTTTATTCAACCACTGACTAGGACATTTTGGTTTCTTGAGAAAGATCCAGGCAAGAGAAGTCTGAAGAAATAACTCTTCTAAGATATCCAGAAGAAACAATATAAAAATTCAGTATTAACTGGACCTTAAATTTACACTGTGATTGAAAATATCTCTGAAATCTGTCTGAGCAGAAAAATTATCCTTTTTTTTTTTTTTTTTTCTAATATGGTTATAATTTTGGCTCAGTGAAGTGCTACTGAAGTCAGACAAAATCATTCTTTAGTTTTGTAATTTAAACGGTATTAAAGAATTTAAATCAAATGTGTTTGTTGAAGTAAGTTTAACAATATTTCATAGAATCTTAGAATCACAGAATCCTTAGAGTTGGAAGGGACTTCTAAAGTTCATCTAGTCCAACTCCTCTGCAGTGAACAGGGACACCACAGTTAGATCAGGTTGCCAAGGCTGGATCCATTCTCATTTTGAAAGTCTCCAGGGATGGGGCACTGTTCCAGTGCCACACCACTCTCACTATAAAAGACTTTTTCCTTATATCTAGCCTAAATCTCCCTTCTTTAAGCTTGAAGCTAATTCCATAAGACTGAGAATCTTTCATGCACAGAAAACAGAATCCCACCCATTTTAGTTTAAGGGTCTCCATATATCAGTGTAGTATCTAAAAAGATGAAGCAGCGATTGTCTTGAAACACAGATATTTTAAATGTGTGGTTAAGGTAGCATCAAACACACATGAATATGGCATGAATTATTTTTGCTTATAGTGGGACAATGTTTTCATAATATTTTTTAAGGTCGTATCACCCATGATTAAGTTGTTGAAATATTCACCTGAAAATTGCTTTGTCTCTGCATTTCTGAACAGACTGGCAGCAAATTGGCTTCATCTAACAGAGGTTTTCTTAACTTCATGCCCACAGCTAGAATCCCTCTCTGAGAGAGTAGGTAGCTTTACAAATGAAATTTTAATTTGAGACAAAGAGGCATTTGTCTCTTTTTCTTTTTCTTGTTATAATGAACAGGTTATAATGGTGGTTATCATGCTGGCTAAAATAACCACAGTCAAGAATTTGATATTCACCTCACCATTACTATGTTTGTAAACACTTGTAAGTTGTTATGACTAGCTGTAAACAATGACTGTCACAAGGAGTCCAGACTGCCACAGAGCAGTTCATTCTACTCTGTTTAAAATATTCAAAAATAATAAAAATCTTAGAATGAAGATTCAGTCTTTATTGTGCTACTTATTGAGGTTTTTGACTGTGTAAATGGTTAGAAACTGCTTGTGTTGTTTCAGAGAAGAATAACCACTGTGGGATGCTGGTGAGAAAAATATATGAAATGACCTTTTCTCCAGAGCTTAATAAATTACGTCTAGGCTGAAAGAACACATGCATGTTAGGTAGTGCTGATATTTCCAAATATTGTTTAAAAAATGAGTGGATGAAGACAGTACAGCTTCTCACCTTCAGCTGGCTGTACATTTAAATTACTAATTCAGAGAAGAGAATCTGTAGTTCAAACTCTTATTTATTTATTTTTATTTTTTGTGTGTCTCATAGAATGATATATCCATATGGCTGGAGAAACCAGAAAAAGAAAATGCACCCAGCTTCTCCAGACACAGTGTACTTTGAATATGCCTTGGGCCACTGTGAAAGTAAGAATGAACAACTTATCAGTGAAGTGTTAAGACCTTTGAAAAGCCCAGTTTTGATTCTCTTTTTTTGGGATCATTCCTGTATTTTATACAATGGCCCTTGAGTATAAATGTGAAAAAAAAAAATCCTACATCAGATTTTATTATAAAAGAAACAGAAATAAAAGATTTGTCCATGATTTGTGCTGTAGAAAGAATTTCACATTTTTATAGCACTTTCTAAAACAGTCTTCTTTCTGTAATCTACTAGTGAGTCTTTCCTCACAAGTTTGATATGTCTGACACTGAGCCATCACTCTATTTGTGCACCTTAGCAGCACACCACTGATCAGGCCAATAACAGAAGTGAATATTTATTAATTACACAGCTCTGTACTAGACAATTTCTAATATTACCTAGCAGCTTAGACCTTAAACTAACAGATCAGAATCGTCATCTCAACTGATACTGATCATTAATGAAATGTGATGTGAATAGTTCATCTTTCTGCGTACAAGTCTAATTCCTCTAACAGTATCAATTCTCACATTTTCAGTAGAATAACCTCCAGAACCCCTTTTATTGTCTTCAGTAATATTTTAGGTCAAGTGTACCAACTTGATATTGGGTTGCTTATGTCATTGTCTAATCTAAGATGCCTGTGAATCTGGATATTTTTTCCCCTAATTCGGCAGGTATATAGCATCTGAAATGACATCTCATTTAGGAAAGAGGAACTCACTAACATATTAAGTTTCTATGCACTTATTTGGAAAAATTCTGTTGCTTGGGAGTAGAGCCAGTGGTAAGGTGGTATGATTATTGTCTACTGAACTAGTACACAGTCACTATTAGAACAGGGATCTATGTTTTCCTAAATGAATGATGATTATCCAAAAAGTGATGTCTTTGCAATGAGCAGAAAGCTATTTGCATGAATACTCTGTGGGCATGATAGCAGCAAAGGTTGTATCTCACTTGTGTATATAGTCATTACCAGTTATTCCATACGACAGAAGAAAGAGTTTAGATGAACATGTCAGTCACTGAACTAAGGAAGCTTTGTCTCTGTAATCTTAGGGGGCACAAGGGGGATGTTTCCATTGCTGTTTTTTGACGTGCAAAGATAAAATCTAGGAGAGCTAAAGCCATAAGAGCAGCACATGTTGAACTTCCTACTATGCACTTATTTCTTTACCTCTTAGTAAATGCATGTGGCCTTAAGATTAACAATAATCTGTGTGAAATTAAATATTTATGAAAAAGTTTCAATTTAAAATATCATCTACACTTTTATAATGTATGTTTACATTAGAAAGGAAGAAATGTGTTTTCAGTCAATTGGAAAAGCATCAATGTTTTATTTCCTTTAAAGTAGGTAAATTCTTTCACTTAAATATAATATGTAGGAAGTTTCCAAGGGCTCCAAGATCTCTTAAACAGTCATCTTTCTGACACAGTTGCCAACTTTCTTTTGGATTTAAAAGAAGCAGCTACACTGTTTTCTGAAGTGTCTAATCTCAGCTAGACAGATTCCATGGAGACACATTCCAATAGTTTATTCTCTGCTTCATTGCGTTTCTTGAACAAAAATAAATAAATAAATAAAATCGGAGAGACAGACAGAGAGAAACTGCCAGATCAGCACTGATGTTTTAGAATCTGAACTCCCGTGCTTTTTATTTCAAACTAAGAGAAAGAACACTTGTAGTAATGTTTATCTTCAATAAAATATATTGTAGGTTTAAGGAATTATGATATATTATTTACTCTACTTAACCTAATATTAAAAAAATAAAAATTGTAAGCCTGAAGAGTTAATTATTGAACAGTAGCTACAGTTTCAACAAAGAGAATCATAAAGATTATCATATGAATACATTTGAAACACAAGAAATTTTATTAAAATTCCTTTTCAGAGTACCTTTATAATGTTATCTTCAATGTCACTATTTCTACATCCAATATCTAATGAAAAATCTAATGAAAAATTGAAAAGGAAGTCAAATCTATTGTAACTCTTATGTTATGAAGTATCAGAACAGAGGGACCAAAAAAAAAAAAAAAGTGAAAAAATGTACTGTCCCTTTATGAAAAGAAATCAAACAAGAAATGGAATCTGTTTGCACTACAATTTATTTAATTAATTTTTATAATTATAAATAGCAGTCACTTCTAAATAATAGTTACGTCTCACTTTACATAAACATCTACTGAAAACTCATTTGAAACAGATCTTTGGCATTTGTTCCTTTATATTGTTGTGTTTTTTTCTTCCAATTAGTTAAACTAAAGCAAAGGCATAAACTGAAAATGCTTCCAAAAAGTATATTAAATTAAATAAATAAAATTGAATATACATTAAAAGTACAAAAATGAAATTATTTGATAGGCTCTCTCTGTTCTCAGGAAAGTCTGACTTAAGACTAATACTGTCAGTCTTACTATTTGTATCATATACATACAGCAAATATTTTAGCAGGTAAATATTCCAATGTAAAATTTGTACAAGAAATTAATGCTGACTCACTGAGATTAAAATAATTATTAGTTCTCAATAGGATAGTCAGCCTTGAGATAATAGCTATGACTGGTCTTCTGTTAGGTAAAAGTAGGATATCTGTATATAGATGAAGAACCGTATATGAAATGCACATAACTGAGATTGATTTACATTGTTCTGTTGCTTAGAACACCAGCCTGGGATTCTCACTGCAGTATTACAGGCAAAATAGTAACAAATGTTCTCTTTCATCAACCGATCAATTCTAAGAAATAAATTTTCATCTCAAGCAACATTTCATTTGGTTTCCAGTGCCACTTACCATGTAAATACAAGAAATTATCACTTTTTCATGTGTCATCTGTATTACTGATGACATATAACATAAATTTAACATAAATTTTTAGTATTTCCCATAGGAACATTTATAAATATATCCACCTGGTTTTTGTCTCTTGACAAGGATGGCAGCGGTATATTGTCTTACTACGATTCTGTGAAGCAGTAATCAACTGCTCACATACAGGTGAGGACATAGTTGCCATTCCCATGGAAATAAAGGCTTTTATTTAAAATTCTCTAATGAGCCATTTAGGAAAGGATATGAGTATTATTTGAAACGCAGTGCCTATGATCTTGACAGATGGCCAATACAGAGCACTAGAGAAGAAAATACAATGAAATAAATACAGAAAAAGTGAGTATCCTTTTAAACATATCCTATCAAGAGACAGTTCCTCTTCATCAATCATTAGCAATGGAAATGTGTTGAGGTAAAACGAAAGCTTCCATATCCACACATGTGGACTTGTGTATTTACAAAAACCCTATTTTCTTTAATAAGCCATCTTAAAGGGATCAAGACAAATCCACTGGAAAGTATTAGGTATGTATTTGCCCACAGGTCTAAGAAGTTAAATAAATGAACATCTGAAAAGGGTATATGTATTAAACTGTCTTTTTGAGTGAGGCTCTGATTTCTCTAGCTAAACAACCTCTAGTCGGTCACTGGAATATTTGTTGTGATAGGTTATAACAGAGGTCCCTTCTCCAGCTCTCTACTGTTGTTTCACATGGATCCCAAATTATTTAACATTTGCTTGAATTGATTCTATTGTAACTCAATAAAATGTGCAAAGGGGAACCAAGAAGCAATACTGGAGCAAATTTGATTTTATCTACCACCCACCCCTTAATTGCTTCAGTGGCAGAAGTCTCTGAGCATTTAATCTTTGAGGTACTGGTCATATGCCCAAATAAGCTACAAGTTTTTAAAATCTGCCTCATGCACTTGCATTAGGAGCTCTTAATACATTGCAGTGTGTTAAGGAGTTGCTATAGAAACAACTCCTTTACACACTACATTCACTGATGGCTATAAAGAGATACAATGGTCTCAGAAAAACTACTGCTAATTCACACAACATTCAAAAATTACTAGGTTTCGCTCTCAAAATTCTTACTTAAGATGCCAAGAAAACTCCTTTCTCTTTACTCCTGCTTCCCTACTTTCCAAGTCTGAGTGTCACTTCAAGCATTCTCAGAGGGAACTTTGCTTGAATATCTGCTTACATGTGTTATTTTGTTCTGCAGCTAAATTCAGCAGTGGCTAGCACAGAAAGAAAGACTCACTAGAAATAAACAAAATAAGTTTCTTCATCAAAAAACCCTGCACCACAAACTGGAAAAACAAATTGGTATAATCAGATAGGAGTAATATTTGGAAGAATTGAACCTTTTGTTTTCTTTTACTGTAGTTTTTCCTGTGTGAGTCAGACATCCTGAAACCTGAAGACCTAGCTACTATTTGATTCACTTATTTTCTGTAATTTTCCTTCTTCACCCAGTAGGCGGTAAAACTTGTTCTTTCAGCCATTCACTCATTCAGGTTTAAATATCACCTCATATTTAATCACCTGTGAATGGATAGAAGTCTGTACAGTCTCCTTTTTTGAGTATTACTATGGCTAGGAAGGAAGGAAGGAGGGAAGGAAGGAATGGAGCGAGGGAGGAAGGAAGGAAAGGAGGGAGGAATGAAGGAAGGGAGGAAGGAAGGGAGGGAGGAAGGAAGCAAGAGAGGGAGAAAGGGAGGAAAAGGAAGGAAGGAATGGTTTGGGATGGAGGGGACCTTCAAGCCCATCTAGTTCCACCTCCTTGTCAAGTGCAGGGTGCTGCTCACCAGCTCAGGCTGCCCAGGGCCCTATCCAACCTGGCCTTGAACACCTCGAGGGATGGGATATCCACAGCTTCTCTGGGCAGCCTGTGCTTCACCACTCTCTGAGTGAAAAATTTCCCATCATTTAATCTAAATCCCCCTTCTTTTAGATTAAAATCATTCCCCCTTGTGTTATCACTTACAGCCTGTGAATAAGGTCTGTCTTCCTCTTGTTTACAAGCTCTTTTCAGATTTTACTTTTACCACTGCTTAGACACATTGAGCATGTCTACAAATTCATTGTTCGGTGGTAAATATCTCACAGGATGGGAAGCCTAAATTTAAATCTAGTCATTTTTTTCACCTCTAGCATGCCATAGGCACAGAGACTTGAAATAATTCTGAAGTTAACTGACAGCTTGACTATGTAATGATAGCTGAATGTATAAGATCACCAAATAAATAATCCTGATAAATAACCTTGACAGGTTTTGAGCTTAATCAGATATAGAGAGGAATATTTTAAAATATTATATTATTTAATTTTAGACCACAAAAATTATTCTGTTGTATACCAAATGAAAAAAGTCAGTTATTATGTCTGTAATCATTACATGATTTTGAAGGTTAATTGGTAATAAAATCTGAAATGTTCAAGCTGTTTCAATCATAACTACTATATCATTTTTAGAATAAAGATCACACAACTATTGAACCATAACAGATCCCCCAGTTTTTATGAAATGTGTCTCAAGAGGTTTGTTAATCTCTTCTAGGCCATCTGTCCCATTTGAATCAGAGAATATAAAGACTTCCAGGATCAGACAGAAAGTAGGGCAATGCATTCTGGGACATATCTAACTTAGGTAGAAACATCCAGAAGGGACTGTTAAATTAGGATCATTGAGTAGGGCACATAAATGGCTAGAGGTCTGGCTAGAAGACTTCTAAAACTGTAATTCTTCCCATGGAATTTTACCAGAGCTTGCCGAAGATAGTAAGAGCAAAAACAAAGACAGTGGTCAAACTTTGGATTCTTGAGACATTATAAGAAACTACATCCCTCATCTTTGTGCTATTTGTTTGATGCTGTTCTTGGATTAAAAAAAAAAGAAAACCAATTAAACCTTTACTCAATTATTATTACTAATATGTAAGTACATACTGAAAAATACCAATATAATTTAATGTGACTGTTGATATCAATTGTTGAGCTTCTGCCAGAAGAATAAATTTGGCAGAATGCTTTACAATTTCTTTTTTTTTTACTACAGGATGAACTCATGATATCAAACCTTTAAACATCCACTAAAGAAAGCAACTGTGCTTAACAGACTATAGAACTATGACAAAGAAATTTACTAAATCTTAGCAATCATCTCATGGCATGGGTAGCTCTGTTTGTCTGGGTAGAATAAGGTGCTGAACCAGAAGCTAATTTGAGGAGCTGATGCCAACAAATGTCCAGTAAGCTCAGCTTCCTACCAGTGTTACTCCTTAGTGCTAAATTATATCCATGCTCTCATCCATGCTCTCAATCCTCACACTGCTTGTATCCATCCTCACTTCTAGAGTGGTTTGCTGTGGGTTTATCAGCTCCCCCCAGGAAAGGAGAATGTAAAGTTTTCTCTTTAATTGGAATCGTACCTTTTGGAGGAGCTCCTAGCTGTTGATGGGGAGCCGTACTTTTTATCAGGTTTATCAATTCAACAAAGAAAAACCTTTTCAGAGCATGTCAGTGAGAGTGAGTTTAAAATGCCGTATGTGTATATGCCTCTCTTTGAATATTCTCTCCCTCTGCAAGCAATATTGTCCAACAAGGGAAAAGTACTTTTCATTATTTTAACTCTAAACATCAAAAGTTGGCTGTCATCTTTTTCCACTTCAACTTAGTATAAATAATCAGCTAGTCAAAGAGCAAGAACTGCCTTAAGCCCAATATAAAAGAATTTGAATAGCCAGAGGAGTGAAAAATCTAAGCTTCAGATGTTATTACTCCCTGATAATATACCATATTGTTATGTTAAGCCACTGGGTTGACTAGACTGAAATCACACGATGCACCTTGCTTTCAAGCATATCGTTTTAGAAGATGAATTTCAGACTTCAGCTTTTCTAATCTCTGACACCTCTGTGTGCAATGAAGTTAAAATATCATTTTGCATTCCATCTGTTAAAAAGCCATACCATTTTTAGCATGTATATTGGAATACTACACAAAGGCATAAACAATATTTAAATACATACTTTGTTCAAAATCACCCATACAGTCATCCACCTTGAATACTTCATAAAAATCTCCATAGTACCAAATACACTGGTGGCAGAGCTCCCAGGATCGTTTTCCCAAGGCATAAGCTTCCCATTATCTGAGTAGTAGACATATACAAACAGAGAATGGACTTTTTAGTTGTGATAAGACACATTTTTTTTGAAAATATAGGTATATATAAGTTTTGCTCTTGGAACTGAACAATTTATCTAACCAGTAATTATCAGAATGGGAGGATTCCTGCTGATGAGAAGACAGGTTAGAAGAAAATAATTTCAAACATTGAAAAACCCCTGAAATTGCCTTAAATTACTGTGGCTCATTGAGATGCCACATATGAGCTAAGCCAATGTAACAGACCTATTGTGTACTCTCATCTCATGGTGACTACAAAGTAAAACTTACCAAAATAAACTACTTTCATTACATGCTTTACTTCTAATTTGCGAGGGGTTAAGTATCCACATGAAGTAAATTATAGCAGCTGTCTAACATGTGGTAAGTCAATTATATGTCTGCGTCTGTCTATCCTGCCCATAGACCTGATATGCATGTAAGAATTATTCACATTCTCCTCTTTAAAGTGGCTTTACAGAGGCACACTTGTCATTCCTTAATTTATTCCTATAACATTATTCCTTTTTGCTTTATTTTTTAATCATGACCACAACTTTGATTTTCTTATGACATTACCATCTGGAAAACTGAAATTGTTACCACTAGATAAGAGAGCAGCTATGTCTTTTGTCCAAAGAATACCATTAAAAAGGATAAAGAAAAATACAATAAATGTTATTTAATTTAATAACTCAATGTCAGTAGGTAGCTGAGAGCCCCTCAGGCATCCCACCAGGGTGAGGATTTTCTTTTACTACACCAGAGCCCTTCATCCATATTCCTTCCATATCTGAAGTTACTACCTGTAATCTACAGGTCACTGTGGTCCCTGGTAATCTCCTGGGGCATCAGTCAGGGAGCTAGAGCCAATGTCTAGTCATTCTGTTTATATGTTTCTTTGTCCTAAGGGATTTGTTATACAACTTAGAGATGAAAGGAGGTTACAGTACATTCTAAGGTCAAAAGAGACTGGATAACAGCATTGAGGGCTCAGCTTTCAGATCTCATCTTGCAAACAGTCAGTGCAACCTTACTTCACCTAAGATTTATTTAAAGATAATCTGCCAGAAGTTGAGGACTAAAATTAAATTTCTGTGGGTGTCAGGATGGTCTGGATGTATACACATTCCTCAGGGCAGTAATGGCACTGTCAGCAGCAGTTGTCTGTTCCCACAGTGCTGGACTTTGTGTCATCAAGCAGGAAAGAATATGTCAACCTTATTTAAGATGAAGATGACTGGGTTCCTAAATATGAGTGTCATGGGTTAACATCTTTGTACACTAAAATTTAATGAATCTTGCATATTCTTGGCATCTTTTGGAGTGACTGGACAAGGATGCTTTTTGTTGAAGACCACTGCAGAGAATGATATTCTGTCTAAAGTCCCTAATGACCTCTGGAGAGTAGTGTAGGCTAGTAGTCACACAAGCAGGAAAGGGGTAGGTAGCTTCAAATACAATTGATAACTACAACTAATGTGCCTACATTGATGTAGAGGGTGATGGATTGTCTTGTGTAGCCAGCTTTCAGATCATGCCAACACACACTGATGCAAAACATAAGAAAATAGCTTGTGCTTCTCCTCTCCTTTATCTTGAAAATCTATCCTGGCCTGAAAAAATAGTTTTTTTAAAAATACATTTATTATTATTTATTCCCGTTTAAAGCAATCTACAATCCCCTTTTAAGGGAATAAAATAGTAGACCTGAAATAAATGTCCTAATTTTCCCAGCCTGCAAGGAAAAAGATATACTCAGAATAAAAAAAATCCTTTCACTTGTGTGGGAAAATAACAACATAGTAGGAAAGAAAGCAAGCTACTCATCCCTTCTGTGGCACAAAGAGATACAGAGAACATCATAAAGCTCCAAGCTTCCACAGAACTTCCACTCAGCTCTTTTCCTACCCTCCTTGTAACTGACAATTATCAAACAATTTCAATTGACCTCTGGCTGTCACTAGCCCATGTGATACCTCCTCAGGTCTCTTAACTTCCTTAATGGTTGAGAGTACCCCAGGGGATTTAAAGCTACAGTGAAAAAACTGATTACTGTATAATTCAAAGAATTTTAAAATGCATGCATAACAGGTAAAATAACTAGTCCATTGGTGAACCAACATCATCCTAAATTAGGAGAATACAAATTTCAGTTGTGCTACCAAAGGGAAGCTAACCTGTATACCATACAAATTCTTATGAAGTCGTTTTGCCAAGCATATGAATTGGCTAATGGTGTCTGAATATTTCAGAGATTATTATTTTCTTTGTTTTCTCCAGCTTTTATTTTTACTTCCTTAAGACAGTTCCTAGATGCCCTGCCTTAAGATAGCAAAAACTATAACATGTCTATATTTTTCCTGTACATTCCTGTTAAACAATGAAAGATCTAATTTCACTGTTTCTACTGTCTGAAGTAATTTTTTTTCATGCAGCTCTAGATGGCAGTGCTGATAAACAGCTAATACATTCGACAGGGACAGATTTTACTTGGTGAACTGCTACAATTGATTTGGAGTCCTAACCTTTCTTCCACTTACTCTGTTTCCCACTCTACCACCTGCAGCCCTATAAACAGAAAAGACTTACATGATGGAAGCCATCTGTACAGTAACTCATCTCATCAGAGTGCTGAAGAGCTGCTCTGCTTAAGTGTTATCAATGTCTTCCAACTCACTGTGTATTTTTCTTATTGCTAAAAACAATCCCAGGCATTCTTTTTTGGCAAATTAGTAAGGAATTCAAGTAGCAGATGTTCAAATCATTTTTTATTATTTCCATATTGAATTTCCATACGGATACCAAGACAAAGATCTGTTTCTAGGTCTTTGTGCTAAGTGTAGCGGTTCAATCATCTCTGCCCTCTTGGCAGTAACTGTGATATAAGGAAACAACTGGTAATATACTATCTGAAAATCTATGTTCAATATTTTTATTAGATTTTATTAGAAAATGCCAGAAACAACTTATGCTGATTTTTACTCTGCCACATTCCCTACAAAGAATGAATGTATGCTGTAGGAAATACCTGAACAACTGTTTAAATGTTACTGCTGAAAAAGCTTCCTTCAGTCAAAAATCTACCTAATGTACTACAAATAGAAGTTTCCACCTGACACTCCTGTGTATAACTTCAGCATAGAAAAGTTTCCCCTGAAATTATGAATGAAGTTGTCTGTCAGTATAAAATCTACTGGATTGGTAGAACTATAAATCTTTTTGGTAACATACTTGCCCTCTTCCTTTTATATATTGAGGCATACATGCAGACATCTCATTATAATATTTTCCAAAATATATAATTTTAAGTATGTTTGTATTAATGTGGTTCTATGAATAAATTAAATAGTGTCTGGGAAGATTCTCAGACACTTGAATGCAATCATCCACAATGGTAGTTGTCAGGACATACTCAAACATATTTTTGGCAGGTGTTGACGAAGATTTTCCCATCAATTCAGAGTCAGAGTGTAGGATTTAGAACCTTACCAGTGAAAAATTTGAATTTAGACAACATGTTTTTTAGTCATTGAAATTTCACAAGCACAAACAAAATTTTTTCCATCCAAGTTAGGTTCAGCTCTAGTTCACTGTTCAGTGCTAAATCAGTGTTGATACAGAAATAGCCTAAATATTCAATGTCTTTTTTTTTTTCCTGAAAATTATTCCTAGAATTACAATCATAGAGTGTCTTAGGTTGGAAAGTACTTTAATGATCATCCAGTTTCAAATCCCTACCATGGGTAGGGTTACCACTCACCAGACCAGGCTGCCCAGGTCCTCATCCAACCTGACCTTGAACATCTCCAGGGGTGGGGCATCAACATCTTCTTTGGACAACCTGTTGCAATATCTCATCACCCTCTGAGCAGAGAAGGTCTTCCTAATGTCTAACCTCAGTCTTCCCTGTTTCAGTTTAAAACTGTTCCCCTTGTGCTATCAGTATAAGATCATGTAAAAAGTCAATCTCCATCTTGCTTATAAGTTTTCTTATCATCATTTCTTTCAGACCCATATTTTCAGAGATATTCTGAATATTTATCACATGGTACTAGATGAAATATGTAATCCTTGTAAAACTCAATGTACAAAAAATTAAATGGCCATAAAATTAATGTTTCACAGATCTCTGAATGGCATCTGACACAGAAGAGTGTATGAAGCTAAGGTGTGGAATTGA
Organism: Numida meleagris; assembly: GCF_002078875.1. Lineage (NCBI taxonomy): Eukaryota > Metazoa > Chordata > Aves > Galliformes > Numididae > Numida > Numida meleagris. The sequence goes on along the minus strand of NC_034411.1, from coordinate 74,511,030 downwards.
ATTCCTTCATGTGGAAAAAATGACACCCACTGACATTCATCAGTACTTGCTGAACACGTATGGAAATCAAACAGTGGATGTGAGCACAAGTAAAGCTGGACTGAATGGGCAATATTTTCCTAAAAATAATGCCATCATAGCAGCTGTGGTACTGTGGGTCATCTTTGCCCTTCCAGATTTTTATGAGTGTGGCATGCAGGCTCTTACTCATCACTGACGAAAATGCACAGCTAATGGTGATGACTATGTTGCGAAATAATGTTTTGTAGCTGAGAATTTGCTCTAATAATGTTATTGTGCTCCTTATACCTGTTGTAGTTTCCATGGAAATAAATAAAGGCATTACTTTTGGATAGATCTACAAATATATATCTATGCACTTTCTGTAAAGTTATATGTTTGTACTCTCCATTTATTTAGAGATTTTTTTTTCTTTATATAGTAGACTGAGGAAAAACATTTCAAAGGAAAATGTGTAAGGAAAGTCTAGAAAAGCATTGTCTTCTTCACTGACAATTATGACTTTTAGTACAGAGAAAAAAAGCTTAGCAGAGTACTGCAGTTATCCACATATACAAAAATGGAAAACCTGACAATTATGACATTTTGTTTCAGTCTATGTACAAACTATTTTTCTTGTTTTGTATCTGACCGTAGGGAACTACAAGAAGTAGCTGTTCTGGTCAACATAATAAGATCAGTATCAAACTAACTTTCAGCAGTAAGGCGCACAGTTACTCTAAGAAGCATAAAACTAGCTGAAAATGTAGATGATTTGTTCTGTACCATGTGTCAGTTTGTCTGAAATAGGTATACCAGGAGGCTAGATTAAATATCTTAAATGCTGAATGTTTTATCAATTCCTGTGGCAGTTTTTATTATTTTTTGATCTTGTTTTATCAACTCAAGTTTTTCTTTAATCAAACTATTTTTTTTTGTTGTTTAAAAATAATGCTCATTCCTTTATTCTGTCCTTGTTAGCTAATGAGAGTAATTGGTCTCTATCCTCTTATAACATTCCTTAATGTGTTTGTAGATAGTTACTATGACTCCCCAGTGGTCACTACGTTTGGGTATTGAACATCTGCTCAAGAGTATATTGATGCTGTAAATAGTACCAGAATAATAGCACATTGCACTGTGAAGCCATTCTGGAAGCTTTACCTGCAGGAAGGTCACTGTGTAGCAAATCAGAGACATCTACAAAATGCAAAGTTCACATCATGAACTCAAAAAAGGTGTATTTATTCATGTGTGAGTGAATTAAGCCTTTGCAAAGCAAGAGGAATTATTTATTAAAAGAATAGAAAATTATGATAATTGTTTAAAAAAAGCAGTTCAGCCAGGAGAAGAGAAGGCTCCTGGAAGACCTGATAGTGGCCTTTCAGTATATTAAGGGAGGTCTATAAGAAAGAAGGGAAGAGACTCTTTAGCAGGGTCAGTTGTGTTGAAAAGTGGAAATGGTTTCAAACTAAAGGAGGGGAGATTTAGATTGAATATAAGGAAGATGTTTTTTCACATCAAGTGTGGTGAAGCACAGGAACAGGTTACCCAGAGTGGTGGTGGACACCCCATTAGAGACATTCAAGGTCAGGCTGGACCAGACTCCGAGCAACTTGCTCTAGCTGCAGATGTCCCTGTTCATTGCATGAGAGCTGGACTTTCAGTGCTCAACTTTAAGAGTCTCTTCCAACTCAACCAATTATATGACTCTATGATTCTACAATTTTCTGTATATATATTTGTTTATTACATTTTCATGGTGTCTCAAAGCATCACATAAAGATTTATGTTTATTCCCAGACATTTTGTTCTGAATTCCTGAGGTTTTGACATTTCTATGATATCTTCCATGCTTGAGAAGAAAATATTACAAAGCCTGACAGGTGTTGACAAGCAAAAGACTTGTTAGTGAAGCATGGTAGTAATTATAAAGTTTGTATGTTTTGTTTTGATCCTTGATTTGTCTCAGAGTAATTTTCAGGTAAACTTCTGGTAATTTTCAAGTAAACTTCAGGTAGACTTCTGTTGAAGTCTACAAGAAAAAGAAAAGGAGAGAGAGAAAGTTTTTGGGCAAGACTACAGAAAAAAAATAGAAGATGACTTCAGGCTAGAATATCCTGATCTACAGATCATTTTTTTATTTAATAATTAATGTCAGCTACACCAGCATGCTTAAATCCTCCACAGATAAGAAATAATTAAGTTAATACCACTAAAAATATTAAGTAATATCTCTATCAGTGAGAATATTTAAGTGGGAACATGGGAAATAAAACCAAAAGAAAACAGGCCTTTGAGCTTCCTGAAGTAAAAGACACAATCACACAGATCCAAATACTACCGCTCTTGAAGAGTTTTGTATTGCAATATATAAAATATACATATAATTACTGTATCTGCCAGCAAAGTATTGATGACTCATCAGTTTGTACAGTCTGTACTTATATTTTTTTCCTTCTTTTCTTTAGTTCCCAACAATGTTCTGGATTAGACAATTTCCTTAAGGAGGTTACAGTAAAAATAAAAGCACCTGTACCCTCCAAATCAGCATATTATTTTAAATGAGTATTTGCTATTGTCAGCAGTATATTTGTAAGTGAACTAATTATCTTTTTTCCTTTCTCATGTGGCCTCCAAATTTTTTCCATGTTCTGTGATAAAGATGTGTCTGAATGCTGAGTATTGTTGCACGGTGTTTATGTACTGCTGGAACAGCGTGGTAGCATCTTATTCTGTGTAAAAGCTACTGGCAGATTAGAGCCAGAGTACTGAGAGCCTTCCAGTTTGAAGGCATGGAGTGGGCCAACTGGCACAGTACTTATGAAAGGGGAATTTATACCAGGCATATTGCTAAGTTGCCCACTGTGAATGAGAGAGAGAGAGACAAGCAAAGTGTTATTGAAGCAAAGCCTAGAAAAAAGAGCATCAAAGAAATGGGAATAATGAAAGGCTGCTGTCAGAGTAGGATCACTGAAACTCGAAGGCTTGTAGCAAGCTTGGCAGGTGGACACATACTGTTGCAGATCATAGCAACAGGACAAACCGTCAGGATATTATACCTAGTTGGCAAATTTTTAGAATTCAGTTGGTGTAGATTAGGAACCCTGCAGATGAATGATTAGCAGCTATGAAGGTGAACTGAAAATCTACTTGCCTCTAACTTTGTTTTGTCCTCCTGCCCATTATCACTGAAGAGGCCTCCATGACATAAATATTTTGAAGTTTCATTTGGATACATCAATCTAAGAGAAAATTTCTCCTCTCTTCTCAATTATGAGAGAATTATCTCTGCAGTTGAAAAGAGAAGTCCAGGTGCCTATCTTTCATAATCTCCAGTATCTGATCTGTATTCAAGAAAAATCTTGGAATCATCAAGACCATCCAAGTTTCTGTGGAAATATTATAACCAGGAAAGACTGATGTTTTTCCATCTGAGTACTCTGCACTCTTGCCTACTTTTTTGTAGATAGTCTAGAAATCCAACTTGTAAGCCTAGAGATCTCCTGGGAAGTGATGACAATTCACAATGAATCTCACTGAAGTCTTAGACCCATGTTTTAGCATGGACTCTTTAACACTTGAAGCTTAGCTTTATCTTAGCTTCAGGAATTTCTAGTTTTCTACAGTTTTTTAACCACCTACTGTAGTTTCATATTTGATGGACAGGTGTGTCCTCTGTACCTCATCCTCACAAAGGAGTCTGGCCTCTTTTGCACCAAAGCTGGAGATCACAACATAATCCTACTCCCATTTTGGGTTGGTGCTTTTTGTCCCTATCTGAAAATAGTAGGAGAAAATAACTGGAACAAATTACCTCTAATAAGAAAGCCAATCTCCAATGCTCTGTGACAGAAAGGGAGAACACCAGAAAGCCGAATCGTTTATCCTGCAGTGAGCTATCCTTTTTAAATTCTCAGGGACAACACTCATGTAGTATGTATATCAAATCAACGTCAACTGCTAGAAATAATTTTATTTATACATTCAATTATTCATTTATTCATTTTACTAGTAGGACTCACCCAGACAAACTATCAAAGTTAGCTATGTGATCTGTAGTAGCAATATAATATCTGTAATGTTTATATATTTTTTATTTCATGAGGCACATGGACTGTATTGCCTGTCTCTGGCTTATGACTTAGCTCATATAATAAGAGATCAGTTCAGAAGTAAACAAATAGAAACCAGCGTATGTTCAGAGAAGTATTCATTTTACCACCTGCCTTTCCACTTGCTCTGAATTGTGATTGAGAACTGCTGTGTATGAACTTTTATGCTGGATCTTTTCTTTACAGTTGAGCTACACTTCTGATCTCTTATATCTATCAAACCCATAACTATCTAGCTATGCTTTCCACCTTTTGCTACTTACTAATAAATCTTAAGTTATTCTATGTATTTTGATATATTTCTGACTTTCTGCAGAATAATCTCATCTTTTCATAAAACAACTGAATACATTGTTTTGAGTGGGGATGTTGCTGAAACAACAGAGAACACCCACTCTTTACCTCCACTTCCTGACACTCTTAAGCATTATTCATTCCTAATCTGACTTTATTTTATTTTAGCTTATAGCTGATCTTCTTGGTATAATTGTTCTGTTAATGACATAGTTCAGCCTCATTAAGACAGAACTTGTTCAAGTCTTCGTTCCTGTACAACTACTGACAACATCAGCTTCTTTGCAATCTAAAAGGTGGCTTCAACGTGGAAATCTTGAGGTCCTTGTGCCGATTATGTTTTGTTTTAGGGATTTTTTTATCCGTGTTTTTGTATGTGGAAGGACATTTTTTTTTTCCCCACAAGTAATAAATAGTTCACTGTGAGTGATAGTCCACAGTGAGTGGATAATCATGTTTTTTTTTCTAGCAATGAAATTTCCTCATTCACATAAATTCAGAATGTCACAAAATAGTACTTTTAGCAGCTTCCTTAATATAAATGTATACCTCTGCACAACTCCCTTTCTGCAGCATACACTATAACATTGTGGTCTTCTTTGTTTTTAAGAATTTCCTAGAAGTACTCTTCATTTTTATTTGTCTTTGAGAAATTAACCTTGGATCCAAAATACCTTAGTCTCAAGTATCAGATTTTCAGTTACTTTCCTTTTTTTTTCCCCCCATTCAAGAAGGGATCCTCAGGAAAATTCTGTTAAACTGCATCACTACTTTTTTTTTCTTTTTACTCCTTTAAAGAATATTTTCTTGATCTTGTATTAAGAAGAGACTTAACAGAGGTAGTTCACTGATGATAGCTGCAGTGGTATTCATTGTTTTGTTGTAAGTTCCCTTCAAAATTGTTCTTTTGTCCCGTGCTTAAATCATAAATTGTTAAACTAACTATTAATCAATAATCATTTGCATTTATGTGATGTTATCCTCTTTCTTTTGATGATGTTTTGCACAGATTTAGTAGCTTTACCATACTTCACTTTTTTACACCAAAGAAAAAACAAGCTACAAATAGGGGGCTGCATGATGAACTCAGTTTAGATGTAATTAGAAATGGAAGTTAAAAGCGAAGATTCAGGCAGGAACAAGCTGCTTGTGAAGGCTGAGGGTGCTCTAAATCCAATAAGAAAGAAAGAGGGGAGTTTTAAATTGAGATTGCTGGTAGGGTAGCCGTGAGTTTCTGTAGTGACATACTGTACTTACAAATTCCAGGAATCCCTGACGAAAAGCGGTTCTCATTCCCTAATGTTTTATGGGAATATTGGAGTCTCTTGGAATACTTTTCAAGCAGAAATCCATCATCATGACAACACTGGAGGAAGAAGGGGGAAAAAAAATTCTTTCTGGTAGGGAAATAAAGACATCTTAAGCTTGACTTCAAAAGCTCTCTACAGCAAACAGTAGCTGTGGAGATACTGTTTCATCTTTGCCTCTGGGATATTATTAAGCCTTTCTAGTAGCTCTAACTGCAGGAGAAGGGATTACAGAAGTTGCTGCTGTGTAGCTGCCTGACATACAAATATCTGGAAAAGCACAGATCACGTTTTTGTAGAAGGGCCACTTATTAGACAGCACTGCAAGCTTAACCTAAAATGATTAGCACAGCACACTGTCTAGCTGCACACTAACAAAAACTTGCAAGATGTTCACAATTCACACTGGTCTTTTAAGTGCTTTGGGAGAATATTCAGGCTCCCAGCTTCCCTTTTGTCATGGCTGTGTACACAGAGATTGATGCCAAATGAGACTCTGCTTCTTTGGAGCAGAGAACTGTGCCATGCCATTCACTCTGCTTCACTTAAGGCTGTGTCAGCATTTCCATGACAAATCCTTACTATCAAGGGTTTACAGCTTAATTGTAGCAAAATCTGCAACTGGCTAAAATGACACACACTGTTCCAGTGTTAAAAGCTTTGTGTGAGTGCACAAGAAACAGAGAAATAAATGATTTCAGGTGCTTCTATTTACTTCAAGCTGCTGCTTTGGCCTAGTGATGGCTTTGTGTATTAAAATGGGTAATGCAGAGTCAATGTCCTTATTGTTAGTTGACCATTATTTTCGAGAGAAAAAAAATTAAAAAACAAAAATAAAAACATGTTTCTTCACTGCTTCCCAACAGGTCGCTAAGAGGTTTGCAAGGTTAACCTAGTGAATGAGGAGTTGGAAACCAAATTGCAAAGTAGTAGAAATTGATTTAGAAACAGCCGCTCTCAGAACAAGTCCCGAGTTTCACTTTGTTAATCCTGACAACCTATGCTTACCAGTCATCCACGCTAATAAGTCTCAAGCAGTGGATAGCACATTCAGTCCTTACCATCTGCTACATCTTGTCAAGTCTCACCCTCTTGCACCGAAATGCAGATTTTGTTTTTAAAATATTAGCATGAAAAAAAAGAAGGAAAAAAGGAAAGTCACCTCCCGTTAATACTGATAAGACAGAATGAGAAGTTCTAGGGATGGAAAGCCAGGCAGCAGTTGCAAACATGTTCCTGGTCAGAACTGGGTGGTTTATCATCACAGAATACCTATGTAAAATCAGGCATGTGAATAAGTGTTTGTAGGCTTGGATATAAGATTGATACTTTTCCACATCTATAAGTCAAGTGCTGATGCTGTCATTTTGATTCTCAGGGAGCTACTCTCTGCTACTTGCAATACTCATAAACAAAACTGTTCCTATGAACTTGAGTGGAATCCAGCAAACTTTTCTTTCATCTCAGATGAAGTCCTACACAGAGGGCTTATACGGCCATCTATGCTCAGCTGTTTGATTCTATGATTAGAGCAAGAATGTGACTCTGTCCAAATTCAAATCTTCTGTAAAAGTGAGCCTTGCAGAATTCACTCAAAACCTTTCTCCCTTTTAATTTGCAAAAATTGTGTGAGGCCGGACAGACTCTGCATAGCATTTCAATACCACATGTAAACGTAGACTTCCAAAGAAAGATTTTAAACTATATTTCAAGTTACTTTTCTTATTTTAAAAAATGGCATGTAATAATGAATGCTGGAATCCATTTCTTCTAGGTAACTATGAAAATCTGGTTAATACTTTTTTTTTTAATCACATTTGAACATGTTATTTGATTTTAGAGAAGATAATAGATGAAAACATCATTAATACGTAGGGCTTTGAAAAGCAAATCTGATTAAGTGTGGAATATTGTCATCTATTTAATTGAACAAACCATAAGTAACTCAGAAAATTGAATTCTGAATGATTTAGTAACTAGAAGTGAAAGAGGTTCTATAAACACCTGTTTGCAAAACAAATCCAAAGTTCCACTTTGAAGAATTTGTTAATAGCTTCACTATGCTCCCTCAAATAGATCTTTAAATAAGAGATAATTCTGATGAATAATATATACAAACTATAAATGGATAAGAAATCTTACATCAAGTGAAGAAACAGGAAAAATACTCTGGACAGTAAGTTAGATCCTTTGAGCGACTATGAAATAATGTGAAATCAGGAAAAACAATATATGAAGCAGAGAGCATTGCTCCTGTGAAAAATTGGCCTGTGTATTATGTTTTTTCTTGCCTTAAATTGGTTCTATTGTGTAAAAATTAAATGACTGACACAATGACATTAGACCTAGTGGAATTTGAGCCAAGTATGTCTCTTATGAATGCATATTTGAAGGAAGGAAATCATTGAGCTCACCCTCCTGCTCCCTTGAGTTTTCTGTTTAGTTTGGTAAGATGCTACACTGGTTGTCCTTGTAACTTGCTTAACTTTTATATTACTAAAGTTAGGTTAGAGGACACTATCATTTGTTGTAGTTTTAGTTCATTTTACTTCTGGTGCAAGAGGCAGTATATAATGATAATTATTGCTACTAGTAAACAATTGAAAAACACAGTGAGGCGAAAGCATTTAAGCTGTTAAGAAGTGACTGAAATACAGACATCTGATAATGCTCACATAGTGCTAGACTGGTAGAACTAAAAATATGCATGTTACCATGCAAGCTGCTAAGTTATGATACTGCTGCTTTTCCACAAATCTGTCACTGAATTCTCTGTTTATTGTTTGGTGTATTCATCAATGAATATCCCTAGATGTTATTACAATCAGAATACTGGAAACTTAAAAACTCTTTGGTAGTTGTAAAAGTGAGAAAATTGGCAGCAAATTACTTTAAATTATTTTAAACCAAACAACAGCACTACTGAGTTTATCCATATATTTCATGCTGTAACTATGGGCTGGAGATGTAATTTCCAGAAAGGAATGCCTTCAAAGTAGAAACATTTTAATTATTGACTTCATATCAGATCCAAGTAAATTTAAATACAGCTACTATACAAGATATCAGTCCAGAAGCCTAGACACCCCGTCTGTATATGCAATCCATGAATCTGTATAAAGTTGTAGTAGTAACTCGAAGATCTCATAACACTTCTAAGACAAATGAGGTACAAATACAGAATACATGTGAAGACAAGGAAAAGTCCTTCAGGCACATTGCCAAACTAACACATTGTAGAAAATTAATTTTCATGCTTGAGCTGTCAACAAGAAATATGTCACTATGTAGAAATTCTATGAAAAGGATAACCATTTCCTTTATAACAACATGTGCTGTAAAAGGAAACTTGTATAAATACTTTAGGTACAAATATAGACTTTATTTCTCCTCTCTGAAAAAAAAAAAAATACCTGGTATAAATTATGCATCATGATACAATGAAAAAGCTTGTATTTTTAAAGCAGTGTGGTATCAGATTGTTCAGTAAGGTTAAAATACTGCTTAAATAAGTTTATATTGCTGAATTACGCTTCATGAATTTCAGAGAAAACAGAAAATTCTATCAAATTACATAGTAGTTCGAGCATAGAGTTGTATGAATGGAATTGTTCTTATTTTTATTTTTCAGTTTGGGTAAGTAAATGGAAAATACAATAAAATGTAACTGTTTGAAATCCTTTATACATATATTGTTTTACAAAATCCCATTTACTTCAGATTTTATTTTATTTAAGATTAACTAAAAATATAATTAAAAGAACCTTTAACAAAAGCAACAGTGATATATTATATTTCAGTAATTATCAAAACTGAGAATATTATTAAATGTTTAAATATGTAAATTTTGTGATTATTTGCAATATATATACACATATATATAATTTTATTTTCTTGAAAAACAAATTTGCTCCTTACTAACGTAAATAAAAGCTGACATCTAAATATAACTTATTTGTCAATTGGATATATGCTGGCAGCAGATAACTTCTGATTATCTGTAAACTTCAAAAACCTTATTGCTGTAAGTTGCTGCCAGCACATCTGTAAAGTACTGAAGTGCTGGAAAACTCCTGTAACATGAGGTGTGCTCTCTTTTCTGATGTGCTTTTTCTCAATACTTTTAGGATTAGGCTTAAAGAACCTTTTAAGACATGGTACCAAGAGACATAATGTTAATTACCAAAATGTTTTACTATTCTGTATAACTTAAATATATGTCTATCTCAATAAATCAAATATTAACCATTTTTGCCTTGAATAAGCTTCGTTCATAGAAAGACTAATAAGTGTTATTCCACAAACACAGCATCATTACAAACACAGCTTGTTCATTTCCTCCTACTGTGCTTTTTATTTTTTTCAAATTTCAGGCACAGAATAGATTCTCTGACTTATGGATTTTAAACTGCACTAAGAGCAAAATAAACAACAAAAAAGTAATTTTTACATCATTTTTCAATTTAGGAAACGTCAACAGATTTTGCAATACCATGAAGCTTCATTAATGAACAATTTTCACTTCATTTTCTGTGAATCACATGCACACACATGAAAACAGATTCTCAGAAATGTGATCATTGTTTGAAATTGTTAAAGAATTTCAATATCCATACATTCAAGTAAGAGAAAAAAATCACAATAAAGAGGTGTTATTTGTACTGTTGGAAGCTGTTCATATAATCAATTTGTGCAATTTTGAATAGCAGGTATCTTGATACGTTACAAAAGATGCATGATTTCTCTGTTTCATATCTAAATTAATTTTTCTTCCCAATTTTCCCAATTATCAGTTTCAATCTGCTGGAATGACTGCAAAATCTGCTCCTCTGGCAGCCTCTCCAGTCAGGTACAGTTGTTCATCACAGTGCCTTAGGAAACGACAAGAAGGGGTTGTGAGCACAGATCAAATGAATATATCTGAAATGAAGAACAAATGTGAGTATAGATCTGGGATACAACTGAGCTGCCAGAGTAAATCTAGGAGTATTGGTTGAGATTAAGCACTGGAGTGAAGTTCCTGAGTCCCTTCTTCATTCATGACGTTGATGAATGTCCTCAAGCAAGTCACTTCCCATCTCAACTGCCCTATCTTTCAGTGATCCTGACCTCCTTTGTAAAGTGCTTTTTAGGTCTATACTAAGTCGAGACGAGGTACTACTATGAGTACATGACTATGTAAGCAAAAGTGACTGACCTTGTCACTCATTTGTATCTGTAAACATATAGAGTTGGAGCTACTAGAATCTATTTCACCTATAGAAGACACATAGAAGCTGTTTTCCTGTATTATATATAGACACCTTAGGTCCAAAACATCCTAAATTCTTTAGAATTTTAAAATCTGATTAGGCAGCTACAGTAAAAGCTAAACAAATAACATAAATAAATAAATAAATAAACACAATAAAACTCTTGGGCTAGTGAAATCATGAATGATAGAACAATAAAACCACGGATTATTCTAGTACAATGCAATAAATTCCTATGAGAAAAAAATTTAAATAAATCTCACAAAACTTGAAGAAGCGGTTCTTTCTTAGAAATTACTGCAAAAAAGACACAGACAAAGACTGAAGATTTTGGGTTAGCATCAATCACACATTAAATAAGTTCAAATTAAACATCTAACATACTAGGTTTTCATTGTTTCTTTAAAGTGAAAGAAAATCTTTAAACCAGCACTCGGTTGAAAGTATTTCAAAACACATAGGCATGGAAATTGTGTAGGAAATATTTAGAGACATTAATACTATTCTATTATAATATCAGATGCCTCTGAAGATTGAAAAAAAATCATTTAAACACAGAGAAAAGAAAAACATAATGATGCTATCAGCATCAACAGAAAGAAAGCACAAGAAATGGTGTATATTAAAGCAAAGCTGATGGATAAAGACCATCGCTCTTGTGACATCAACATATACGAGGATTTCCACTTTTAAGCTACTTTCAGATACACACTTCCAAATAAATGCACAAGTTTTCAAGAATTATTTTTTGTATTTTCAGCTATTTGAACTAATCACAGAAGATGCAGGCCAGGCTGATCAGTTTTGAGTACATGCTGTTTCTGGGGATGTGGGGACAGTTTTACTTGTTCCATCTTAGTTATGCTTAATATCATTTTTGCTTTTACCTGGTGTTCTCCACTGGTCCTGTCTGAGTCACAACTGCAAAATCCTGTCAGTATGTGCTTCAGAAATCTGTAAAATATATTTTTTGTCATTCTCTGCGTGTCACGGATTATTGAAACACAAGACATACTGAATGGAAGTGCGACATGTAACCAGTCTAAGTCCTATCTAATTTAGTGGTAAGACCTACACTGACTTCAAGCGTTAGTCCCGTACTGTCCTGTTTGCTGGCATGGCTTCTGTACCAGGCATGCCTTTCCAAATTAATATGTCTTCTGAACTACAATGAATTTCATTGCCACAAATATGACAGTCAAAAGATGGTATTTCACCTCACAGAATTTGCACAATAAATTTCATGTCAACTCTGAAATATTTGTTCACCTCTACTTAATCAGCTTTGGATGCTTTTTAAAAATGCATACCTTTGAAGCTATGGAGAGATGATTTCCCTTTTTCCCACACCCTAGCCTACCGAACAGAATAAGGACAAACGGTTTTTATTTATTTTATTTTATTTTATTTTATTTTATTTTATTTTATTTTACTTTATTTTATTTTATTTATTTTATTATTGTTGTTGTTCCTTTTGTTGTTATGGTGCCTGTTTTATCTTAGCAAATCCCAAATATGACTGCATCTAACTGTTAATGAAAATTCAAATCATTTGCACCCCGTTAATCTGTTTAATTCCTGATTTCATTGTTTCTAGCAGGTTAAAACCTTTATGATTTGTGTATAAAAGATTGTCTTCTTTGTAATGATCACTTCCAATTTTACTAGTGATGACAAGAAATGTTTTTTTCATGAAGGACAGTTTCTTCCCTTTTTCACGTTCAAATAGTGACATTTCCTAACATGAGAATCTGGAATCTGGAAATTATTCCTTTTCTTTGGAAACTGATCTTTTGTTCTATACATTAAATTTTATTTAATAGGGCTCTTCCTGTGGAGGTTGGTGGAATTTTAAGACAACAGGAGTCTATGCTTTACTTTGCACTCTCTTCAACAAATACATACTAACAACTCTATTAATAGGCATTTAGAGAAAATAAATGGTTTTCTGAAGCAACTACTTTTCAATGAGTACTGATTATTAAAAAATGAAGATCTTAATTAAAACTTAGGAGAAAAGAAAAAGACATCTCTCAATAACAATAATGCACCTTGCATTTTTCCTAAGAGATATATAGTATGAGATAATACAAATAGGAGATATTCCAAATTTGGCTGTGTTTAGGTATAATCCTAATAATTTAGCACATATTTTAGTTCTTACAGACTCAGCATGAATGCCAAGCACTCTCTGCTATGCATGTCTGTGGGCTTATGTGACCAGGTACAATTTTTCAAATGACTGCTCTCTTTACAATATGACAGATTTGCACTCAGAAAGATAGGAAGAAGTAAAATAAGGTATCTTATCTTTATCAACAACATAGACATTGGGATCGAGTGTATCCTCAGCAAGTCTGAAGAAAATACCTAGCTGATGGTACAGCTGGTACACTAGAAGGAAATGAAGCCATTCAGAAGAACCTGGACAAGTTCAAAAATGGGCTCTAGGGAACCTGAGGTTCAGAAAGGCCAAGTGCAAGGTGTTGCACTTCATTTGGGGTAATCCCAGATATGTATACAGACTGGGAGAAGAACTCATTTTGAGCAGCCCTGCAGAGAAAGAGATGTGGGTTCTGATGGACAAAAAGTTGGACATGAGCCAGCAGAGTGCCCTTGCAGCCTGGAAGGCCAACAGTATCCTGGACTGCTTCAAAAGAGGGGCGGCCACCAGGGAGGGTCAGGGGATTGTCCCTCTCTACTCAGCCCACGTGAGGCCCCATCTGAATTACTGTGTACAATCCTGGGGGCCCCAGTACAGGAAGGATGTGGAGCTGTTGGAGGAGGTCCAGAGGAGGGGCCATGAAGATGATCAAAGGGCTGGAGCACCTCTCCCATGAAGGAAGGCTGAGGGAGCTGGGCTGGTTTAGCTTGGAGAAGTGAAGGCTTCATGGAGGCCTCAATGTAACCTTCCAGTGCTCGAAGATAGCTTATAAGCAGGAAGGAGGCAATTTTTTACATGGTCTTATAGTGATAGGACATAAAGGAACAGTTTTAAACTAAAAGAGGAGAGATTTAAGTTAGAAGTTTGGATCAAAATTCTTTACTCAGAGGATGGTGAGGCACTGCACAGGCTGCCCATAGAAACCATGGATGCTCCATCTTTGGAGGCATTCATGGCCAGGTTGGATGGGATCCTGGGCAGCGTGATCCAGTGGCTGGAAACTCTGCCCAAGGCTGGGAGTTGGAGCTAGATGGTCTTTAAGGTCTTTTCCAATCTAACCCATTCTATGATTCTATGATAGGGTATCAATAATGAATAATTATCTGTTTAGCTGTAACTTGTCACACTTGTCCATACATATTTTGTACTTGAAGATATTAAAACATTAACAAAATGAAAACCTAGAACACATATTTTAAGCATTGCATATTTTTGTAGATACTCTTCTTTTTTTCTTTCCTCTTGGCTCTTTGGAACTGTTAGAAGTGACTGTGCAGGAGGAGCATAATTGTCTTCTGCAGAATTTTGCTGAGTCCCAGTCACTATCTGCGGAAGAATATAATCTGACACCAAGACATTAAGCCAGAAAAATATTTAAATTCTGTGCTTCAGCTTTAAGAGCATAATGTTGGAGATAAATGTTTTCAGCTTCAGCTAAAGAAATCTATTTTAAAAATATGTCTTTTCTGAAAGTAATTACAATTTTTTGAAGAACAGAAATAGAAACATCAAACCTATTTCTTTGAGGATATAAAAATTGACAGCAGAATACTAAATATCAGTGTTTTAAAATACAAAAACTCACTAGGATAACTATTCTTAGTTTTTTTCCATAGTGCCCCGATAGGGATTGCAATTGTTGACAACCTCCGTGAATTTTGTTTTCACGTGTTATTAATTAGGCTATAAAGATGCTCTTTCATGAAATAATAACTTTTCAGATGTAGACATTCTGTGGCAACAAGCAGGGTAAGGATGAGTAAAAGTGTCCAGCTTCGCACATTGTATGCCTTTTCTTTTTAAAATAATTGAATACAAATAAATGGTTCTTGAGAAAGGGACACAGCAGAACAGAGCAAGGAACAGGGCTGAGGAAAGATTAGTTTGAATGCTTAATGTATTTAAATAAAAAAAAAAAAAACAACAATAGCAACAACAAAATTACAAGAGAGAAATGATAATTCAGACTGAACAATAGAGAGTCATTTATTTCAAGTACATCCTTTCAAATTTTATCTAGGTCGATGTGCACTGGGGACCAAGTATTTATGCCAGCAAAACGTAAGGGAAAGACAATGAAGTCAGCCTACAGACAAATTTTAAGAGCTGTTAGCCCTAACTATTGCTAACAACTACTGACTCACAACTCTGTGCAGACTGACTGAGACATTTAAAACTCCCAAAGTGAATGTATGTATCCACAGAATAAAACTGTCTCTTACAACAGATAGCATTCTTGTGAGAAGAAAGTGAAGAATGGAGCATTTATTATTATCAGTAATAGTAATCGTTTCCAGCAGAGTCTGTGGTCCATGATTCTTGTTAATATTAATATCTACTGTCTTTTTTCTTCTCACTTTTACTTTCCTCAAGTTCAGTCTTTAGCCTGTTGCTCAGATAAAGGCCATTCACTCTGATCTCAGATTCAACACACCCCTCACTCCTCCACTGACCCCCAGCTTTCCTCCACCTGTTCCTTCTTCCCTTTACCAACCTTCTCACTGACCTCTTACTTTCCTCAGATGTTTTCTTCAAACTGTAGATACACTCTAAGTCTCTACCTTATTTAAGCCAAAACAAACCCACCAGACAATGGAAGATCTGCCTTGATTCTCTTTGATTCTCTGACTGTTACATGATTCAAAACTCCTGAACTATTTCATCATATTTCAGCTTATTTAAAGAACAGGACATCTTTTTTTCCCCACAAAACCAAACCAAAACAACAACAAAAACTTTGGGACACTGGAAAAAACACATTAAACATTTGTCTACTGGTCTATTAGTGATCTTTCCAGAAAAAAAAAAAAAAGAAAAAAAAAGCTTTTTATATTTAGTGAAAATCATTTTTTTTAAGATAAAGAGTTTAAACTACTTTATTTATTTATTTGAATAATTTTGCATTGATAGTTAAAAGATAAATTAGAGAATTTTTAGGATGTAAAGATCATTACAAATGCTTCATATCCCATTAGAAGCACACTGAGTGGCAGTGAGCTGCTCTTTGATTTACAAAAACAAACATGATTTTTGCATCAGGGAGCTGATTTGCAAAAAGAAACAGCATTCAAAGCAGAACCAAAATGTAGTTAAGTGGAAACTTCAATACATTATAAGAATATCCAGGATGTTCCTTTTAATTTAATTATCTTCAGCAACAATGATGTTTTGCATGGCAAATATTCTCTTTCCTTACTTCATTCTTCTGTCAGCTATTCATTTGATTGTAACCACCAGAAGAAAGTTTATCTGGGAGTGGCACTGGTTCATTTTAGAGAAATATGAAACAGGTTGGAAAAACATTAATAAAACTGGGGAAGAAAACAGTCTATGATGTCAACACAACCTTCAAATCCATGGACTGCATTTATTAAAAAAATAAATATACACTTATGTCACGCTCTTGTCATTAACTTTTAATGTGCAAAGAGTGGGTGCACATTCTATATTTAATTAAAACACAAAATTATGACTTCCATCTGCACATGCAGACCTGGGAAGGGACTTAAGGTGCACACAAATTTACATCTGGTATTCAAATATTGGTGGGGGAGATATTTTGACCATATCAGATATCACATCATTCCTCCAGTGTAGAATAAATATGATACTTTTTTATTAATGCATAAAGACATTTTCAATATTTCAGGTTTCTCAGGCACTTGTACAGAGTTTAAATCATATGGGGGAGCACAGCTTTCAAGGTTTAGGAGTTTTCAGTCATTTACTTTGCTTATTTGTACTTTATTATTTTGGTTCCTTTGGAAACACACAAAGAATAATTTCTTTTTCAGCACTGCTTTTTCTCTAATTCTTTTGTTCTACATTTGGTGTAAACAAGACCATGTTAAATCCATATAACAGTCTGCAAACTCCTTAACCATATGCTATTTTTGCAGCAATTCACCTGTAGAAATGTTTTTTGTCTATCAAATCCTCCTCCTTTTGGCTTGTCATTCTGCATGTTCACACTGAGGCTAATCCTGGTGCTGTCGCTCTGCAGCTACTGGAGCCACCATCTGCTCTTTACCATAGTCAGGCCTTTGATCAAACAGTGAGTAAATCCTTCAAGATAGGGAAGGATTGCCTGGGTACTAGCCAAATGGCAACACATTTTGTCTTCGCATGGAGTCCTCTATGTAACACTGGGAAATAATTTGTCTTCTCAACATCTTCACCTGAAGATAAAAAGTTTTCTCAATGCAAAAATCAGCAACTCTTGCCCATCCCAGAAGTAGCCAAGGAAATTTCAGAGTTTCGAAATAAGTTTGTCAAGTGGACATCATGCATGTGAGAGTGAGAAAGATAAACCCCATCCAAGAAAATAATTTTTTTGTAATAAGTTGAACATCTTTCAGTCCCATCAGAAATATATCTACTGACAAGGGATAAAAGCAACCCGAAAAGACACTGATTCATAATTGTTTTCTTGACAACTTGTGAACAACCTTGAAAAACTGAGTAGATGAAAGAGGAAGTCCAAAATGCCAGACGGATCCAGATTTTGTGACAGAGGAAGGGAGCCACTAAACTAACACAATTTTCTTCTTCTGTGAAGTGGATGGCTGAGCAGAGATGGGCCCCTCTAATGGGGGCACTTAATGGTACAATTTGTGCTGAACCCAGCAAAAATGCATTTGACATTGCTTGGGGTAAGACACTGTTGCTGAGTAAGCATGACTGCTGGGCCTTAAAATATCGGCAGAACATGACAGAATTGCTGAACTAACAAGATGCTGAGCCAGCAGAATGAGTAGAACATAGTAAAATAAGGCAATAAATGCATGGTTAAGACAGCTATAAATGAAAGAAAGGGGAAGGGATGTCTCTCAGCCAAAGAAATGGCTTCTCAGTCTCTATCGTTTGGATTGAAGTAGATTCAGCAGATGAATGGCCGTACAGGCTGGAGAGATGAGAAAGGAAGTGCCCTGTGGCTCACAGCATCATATGGAGGTAAAACACAACTCAGAAATAATCAAGGTGGGATCAGCAGAAGAGATTCAGTATTGCACATGCCAGAGGCTGAGAATCATCTGTTGCAATGGTGAGAATTTTCTCCATGTAACTTTACCATACATTCATCTCCTGTGATGTGAATGTGAACTCTAACTGCCAGTGGAGGAATTTTGCAGGCCTTAATACGCTGGGAAAACTTAGAGGTTTGGGCAGACTGTCTGTCATAACCAGAATGCTATGTTGCTGATAAGTGTGTTCTACTGAATTTACAATAAATATCTGCCGTTTATATTGTCTCACTAATCATAGGATCAAAACAAAGACAGGCAAATAGATATGTAGAAAAGGAGGTAGATAGATACATATACATATATACAGATTCAGTGCCATGCTTAGATTATCATTATGTCATTGTTCTGTTGCTAAAATTGGTTGTAGTCATTAGCCGGTTTTGGTTGTTCCACAGTTAAATATTGCTGACTCATAGTTATACTTGCTCTTGCTCTTCTTGCATTTAGTGGAATTACTATAAATTATCGGTCAACGTAAGATATTAAAATCATTATACATACCTCCTGAACAGCTAATTTTCTTCTTCATTGGAAAATATTGTTGCACATTCCTGAGGTTGTACTCCAATAAATATAGATTATTTGTATTAACCACCTAATTTTTATAGTTGCATCTTTAGGAAATAACAAGGGGGTAGGGTACTGATACATAAATTATTTCATATTGCTAAACTATTAGCCTGGTTGCTGATATACCTGCTCCAGGAGAACTAGCAAAAGTATTAAACCACCCTGACAACTAACGAAATGCTTGGCTTTGTTTCAGAGGATAGCATGGGTTGGAAACCATTCCTAGTTGGCAGTTTGGAAGTCATCATTTTCTGACATGAGGAGAGTTTAGTTGTAGAGTCATAGAATGCATTATGTCCGCTGGCACAGAACAAAGAACAAAACCTAGCTCATTTTATATAATATACACAGCCTTGTGATTCTTTACTACTCATGTCCATTAAATTTTTGAACACAATTCTACACTTTGTAGTAAGATTTCCATTAGAGTAGCTGCTGTTCCATGAAATGAATCTTCTGGAAAAATTCCAATCAACAATGGAATTTTGTATAGATGTATGTTAAGAATCTACAGAATTTAGAGAATGATTGATTCCTTATAAGGCTATGGAATATCTTACAGAATAATATAATTCTATATCACATTCCTTATACACCAGTAGTCATAAGATAATATTTTGCCTTTTTTCTTTATTATTAAACTGTTACATTTTCATCTATGAGATTTAATGTTTTCCATTACAGAGAACATAGTCAATTTTTCACTCTCTTTAATAGATTGTCTTTCATTTTTTCTTATTCTGATTTTTAATAACAAGCAGAAAAAAATTCAAAAACAACACATCAAGCTCTCTTTTCAAGTGTAAGCAGAATGTTCACTCTTGAATTAAAGGAAAAAAAACATTTGTCAGCATATTTAAGTTTATATGAATGTGAGTAATTAAGCTTAAGTCTAGACTCAGAATTATTTTTTTCCCCCTCTCCTCTTGTTTTAATTGGATCATATTTTTATGTTTTCACAGAGTATATCTCACATTATTAACTATTTTAACAAATATATAGAGAGAAGAAAAAAGACATATTTTTCCTCTATTGCTTCCTACTTTCTCTTCTCAAAAACTTAAAGAACTCTTTAGCATTTTAAGGACTTTAGTTTCTGAGATGAATTTCCAAAAAGAGGAGAGGAAGATCCACCTATCTCTGTAATGAAGTTAATTCTTCCCTTCTGGGATATGTCACTGAAATGAGAAATGTGAAAAAACTGTGAGGTAAAGCTTCAAGGGTTGCCATGAATGTTCACATCAATCAGAAAAGGTTTGAAAATGCTTTGGGTCTCGGATATGTTAATTGTAGAAAATCATTGCCTAAACCAAAATATACCAGAGTGAAAATACAGAAAGCTGCTGTCTTCCTTTCTTCCAAGAAAAAGACATTTCAGCTAGCAGCCATGTTGACAGCAGCTGTTCCTGCTGTGTCTGAGTCCTCCTCTCTCCCTTTAAAGAGAGAAATATTAATGTCTGTGCTTAGCTAGTGTTGGGATATCTGTATTCAGATAAGTAGCTATTCCTTGTTTCACCATTTCCTTCACAACAACACTCAACACAGAACCAATGCATTCTTATTTTACAATGCTCATTTAAATGCAATATGCTAAATAGGCAAAAGTGTAGCATTGACACCAAAAGCATTAATAATTCCTGGCAGGCAAATACATGTAACAATATATCTGAATAACAGAAAAATATGCTATAGATATACAAAAAACTATTAACAATAACAGTCATGAATAATGACAATTTTGAGAGTTATTATTCTTTGCCTTTTTTTTCCCTAAGATCAAGAGATAGAGTCAGGCCACATTTTCAACATGAAATCTGCAACTAACTTCATTGTTATTTAATATAACTATGATTCCAAGTAAGAAAAAAAAAAAAAAACCTCCTAGAGCTGAAGTTTCAATTAAAAATTGATTGTGTGAGGCATGACAAAATCATAAAAAACAAGCATCACAGAAAGTTTATTTTAGGGATTTAGTTTCTTGTTTAGCCAAAATTAGGGTGAACATTTCACTTCAATCTCACACAAATAAAAAGCAGGCTGTATTCTAAGAGAGTCAATTTTGTAATTCTTCATTTTTCTTCAGCAGTAAATTGCCAACTAAATAGAAAATGAGTGCTATTAAAATATGACTGCAGAATTTACTCTTTATCTTTTCTTTCATTTCTTTTCATTTATTGCTTCCGTTTGTAACTACCTCTGCTTTCCATCTTCTTTCTGAAGGCTCAGTGAAAACCTGTGTCACTGCCAAATTCTACTACGTGCAATGTTTTATTTTCTCAGTTCTTTCCAAACTTGTGCATTGACCTTAAAACTTATGATCATTTATGAGGCAAGTCTTTGCTTTCAAATTCATGCAAAATGACGAGTGATGTCATTTGGTTAGCATAAAGTTTAATCTTCAACCACTGCACACTGTTAAAATTACGATGAAGCTAACTGTAGATCTATTTATATATTAACAGGAGGCTGGAAGCCAAACTAAATACATTTCTAGTATATTTAAAGTCACCATAGGTGTTATTTATGCTATTTCTGTTATTAGTATCCTTGCAAAAAATAAAATAAAATAAAATAAAAAATCAACAGTCAAACACAGTTGTCATCCAAAAATAAACACCAGTGAGTTCTTTCTGTGGGCTTTAAGGTCATTCTGTTACCCAGCATGGTTCTTTGTTCTCTTCTACCCCCTGTCCCTTCCCAGATTTATTGGAAATCTGTTCAAGATAGAATATATCTTGCAACTCTAAAAGCTGCTGCTAAATGCTGAGTTGAAGATTCACTTATGCTCTCTTTATTCCTTGTTGAACAGAACCAAGAAGAATTTTTCCAAGTCTCTCAGCCGTCAGCAGAAAATTGGTTGAATACTTTCTACTGCTCATCCTTCGGACAAGTTCACTAGTTCAGAAAACACCTTGGGACCAATTCACGTCAGTGTGTGTCTGTACTGCTTCTTTCATTAGCATGAAGATCCTCAAAGTAATTTAAGTCAACGATCTGATTATTAATAAAGAACAGCACTGGACACAGGTCAGATGTGTCTGCTTTGTATTTTTCTTCCTTTTGATATTTCACAGTATTAAATAGCACTATGAAGAGAGAAATCACATTGCAACTAGCAAGAGAGATATCTATCAACCTATTTACTTCCTGTCAACCTAATCATATCATGGCATAGGGCAGTTTGAGCACTTATGTAAACATATGTAACTTATTAGACAAAAATGAGTTTCATCCACATTCATTTAGGTTATGTTCTGTCTTCATGGTAAATTTGGATATATACAAAAAAAACAAATTCATTTACTGGGAATTTTACTAGAAGTTCACTAGCTGCAATATAATGACTGAAGTTTGATTCATTTTTATTCATTTCTTTTTCTTTTATTAAACTCAAGATTTCTTGCAAGACTGATGAAAAGTGTATCGATGGGCCAATTTTGTGTAAAATGGAGCCAGTAAGTATGCTTGTCTGACTGAACCTCGTGCCTGATGTTAACTGAAAGCAGCAGTACATGTTGGATTAGTATGACAGCTCACACTCAGTAGAATCCTAGGGTCTGCTCAACTCCACCAAAACAAAGGGCATGCTTTTGGGCTGTCACTGGACAGCAAAGTGCTATAAGGGGTAGAGGCTCGATACTTTGAGAAAAAGACACACGAAGCACTTGAATTCTTTTGATTTCCACTTCAGAGACACATCTGACAAAAGAAATTTGCATCAGGCTTTTTATAAAATTTTATCCTACTGCTGAGCCACACAACTGAGTGCTCTTTCACCATTTCCATCTCTTTGCTCTCTTCCCTCCCTTTTCCATTCCTCTCAAGCACAATCATCTGCTTGTGTCCTCATATTTTTGCTGTCAAATGTATAGCTTTTGACTAGAAAGGTAGTGCTTTTTTGTTCTAATAATGCCTCACCCAGTAAATCTTATAGGATGTTCTCTTTAAACCGTTACCTGCTGAATTGTATATAATGCAGACAGTATTTTTTTCTCTGCCTCATTTTCCTCCTTCATCCCCAAAGAGAAGAAATGCTGAAGAGGCAGCAGGGTTCAGAAAGGCAGTATTTGTCTTGACTAGACATTCAAAGACTGCTGTATCTATCAGCCCCTCACATCCCTGGCTTCATGACCTCTCTAGCCTCCAGACAATCAATTCCTTTACTCTCTCCATACAAACAAATATGCTGTACATATTGTGAAGCTTAACTAAGTAAATACAATGTTCCTACTATTCAAACAAGCTCTATGAACCTCTGTGTTTTCTAGCACTGTAACATCCACTTTGTTCTGCTGGTTAGGAGTTCATTGGTTTTGTAAAATAGTTGGTAATTTTGGTTTAGTCACTTCGGAAATGTATCATATCTTCTTGGGTTTTGCAGGTAAGTCATTGACATATTCAGATCTGAATTACCAAAAGATAAATCTGATACAATTCACACTGGATATTAAGAAAAGGTTCTTCATCAAAACAGTGCTCAGGCAGTGGGACAAGCTCCCCAGAGTACCAAGCCTGCCAGAGCTCAAGAAGTGTTTCGACAGTGCTCTCAGACATGGGATTTGAATTTTGGATGGTCCTGTGTGGAGCCAGGAGTTGGACCCAGTGATTTTTATGGGTCCCTACCAACTGGGAATATTCTGTGATTCTATGATACATCACCCTGGACTGCGCCTTTGGGGAACAACCTTGCCTACCACATGTTGTGCAACACAGCATGGGCACCTGCCCTCTGGGACCACTGAGGACTGCAGAGGTGGGTGCAGTACTCTCCTGTGTTGGCTGAAGGGTCAAGCATGATTCTATGATAATCTCAAAGGGGTTTTTGCCACATCATCAATCCAGAACAATAATATCTTTCATTGAAAAACAACTATATGAGCACAGATGGTCTGTAGCAGCAGGTTCAGTTGCCTCCCTTACCAGATGCATATTAAAATATGATAGTTGCATGAAAGGATGTTGAAGCACTTCCTTAGGAGAAGCTATTTTAAGATCTACCCTAAATGTGCAGTCAAATCTGAGTTAAAAGACACTCCCATATGTCCTGAAATGAGATAAAAAGAACTTTCTTTTTCCTTATTATTCATGATGACTTTTACATATACGAAAGTTAAGTGAGGCAAAGAGTGAAGAACTTGGCTGCCTCCTCTAGCCACTCTGGCTCAGGCCTGCTCCTGCTCAGACACTGGTGCCCAGCACAGTGCCTGGGACATGGGGTCTCTGCCCAGGCTGGAGGATGTGGCTGCTTCTTTCTCCTTCTTTATGGGTTCAACTGGTAGCAAAATTGTGTGTCTATCTCACAGACACACAGACACGGACAGTGCACTGACATGATTGGTCACACAGACTGCCCAGCCAAGGGTTGCCTTCATCAGCACTTACACGCAGATTCCACAAAAACACAGACATAGATTGCCAAGACCTCTTCCTCCACTCTGGCTGGTAGTTCACTGGTGCACGCACACACAGCACTCCCTAGGTTCACAAGTACACAAGCGCATTCATGGATCCTTCCAGTATTGTCCTGGCTCCTCTGTTCACCCTGCACTCTACCCCCGGCCACCCGTACCATATTTTTTCCTAGTTAGGGCAAAGTGTAGGAAATGCAGCTTTGAATTATTTCAGGCAGAGAGGATGACTGATGCCCAAGTATTCTGAATCTGAAATTAATGCTCTAAATAACTACTGATACTACTTATACAAACAGTGTTGAAACATTACATCTTACAAAAAAGGGCAACTGTGACTGAATTTTGTGTAAGTGTGGTTACAACATACTTACCGGATTGAGTTCTTCCAGAGTTCCTGGTAAAGTTCCATCTAATATATAGATTGAAGCCAGACTATAACAGTACAACAATGTCCAGCCTTCTTAAAAGGATGGCACTCTTGGGCAGACACAAAAAAACAAAACAGTTTTTGAGGAACAGTTCTGCTGTAAACTAAGTCATTTTCAGAGTTCAAGTGTTTCCAGAACAAAAAAAAAAAGTCATGCAAGCTGAATAAATGACAAAAGCTGAGTTATGGTGCCCAAATTACTTTTGACTTCCACTTGAGGAATCACAACACTTTCTGAAGTCATACATGAACTCCCAACTGTAGAAAATAGAGAAATACCCCTACTACTTTAACTCCCCTTACACATGTAAATAAAATGTAGACCCAGATTTCTACTTTCTTCCATTTCAAAACCAGATGTGAAAGAATAAGACCACCTACAAAATATGCTCAGGATCTGTAACAGTTTTGCAGTAAATGTTTTTATCCAGCCATGAGTGAACTCCGTGCCCTCCCCACGCTTTTCTCATCTGCTCAGCGAAGCACAGGTTAAGAAAACATGTCACTGTTGTAAATTGATCTATAACTTCCCTGTTTCGCATCCAGGTCTTGCAAAAATACTTACAGCCTTAACTACAGCTGTAATAGACTTGGGTAAGAAAGAACATTGATTTAGCAGCCAAAATCTGGTCATCTTTTTTCTAGTGTGTACCTGGATTAATTTCATGGAAGTTAAAGGTGTAAGTCTTGATTTACATTAATGGAAATGAAAACAAAACTTGGCCAAGAACATTTCTAAATTTATGACCTTAGTAGATTGATTCAGGCTCTCTTTGGGCTTTAGTCGCAAAATAACATATAGCGTTGTTCAAATCGATGCAACAGGGGCAGCTTTAAGAATTACACTTCAAACCTCAGTACAGAAAATACAAGTTATTGCGCACGAGGGATCCCTTATTTCACCAAGACTGCTAAAAATATAAAGGGAACTAAATATACTCACACTAAAATTACCTCCATAAGCACATTTAAACAAGACTTGCACAATACAGTTAAAGTGAAAGAGCAAGTACAGAAAATATCTGCTCTGATTCACAGCAAATCACTCCCTGGGTGATTTTGATGACTCAAGACCTGAGAAGCTTAGAAAAATACCTATGACAGAGTCAGCTGTTGTTAACTCTAAAAATACAAACAATAAATATGGTATCTGCCACTAGGAAGAAAATTATACTGCCCTGAGCAATAAGAGAGTAATACTACTATCAAAAGAATATTATATGTCAGAAGCACTTACTATTAACCATCAGAATGAGAAAAAGTTACTTAAAATGTTTTTTTTTAATAAGCTTTGTATTGATGAACAACAAAATTAGTAGCCGTATCTCAGTTCAAATGCTACTACAAATAATTTTTTATTTGTCTGGAAAGTGACGGAAATAGTTTAACATAACAAAAATTTCAACATTGCAACTTCAAAGTTTGAGGTAGGAAAGGACATCTTCATGGCATCTGGTCCAAACCCTTTGAATGTTTGGTAATGGTTGTGGTGGTGTTGGATATATCAATTTATCTGCATGTTCAGTAGTAAGTTAAATCTGCTTAAAAATGTTATCTGACAAGGAAGCCAACTAGAATTTTCCATATCTTTACTTTTTGGCTCTTTTTCCTGTCAAAACATGCAAACTGTCTAGAGCAATGGTCCACAGTCTGTGACGATTCTTGAACTGTGACCGAGATAAACTTGGAACCCTCTTGTCCTTAACTGAGAAGTGAGTTTTATTATCTGGTTAGGATTTAATTTATCTGAATATATTTATGTTTTACTTTTCTACAGTTTCATTGTCTGTAAGTAGGGGAACATTACACTTCCCCTATACCACACATTGTAATCTATAAAAGAGAACATAGCTATTTTCCTTTATAAAAAACATGAAAATAAACAGTTAAAAGATACATGTTCTTTGTCCCCTTACAATCACTGTAACTCTTCCAACCTGACCTCCACAGCAAGCTCTTCACGTCATTATCCAGTCTATAATGAAAATATGCTCCTGGAATGGTATCACTGACTTTCTATAACGTCTACTAAATGCATAGTAAAGTTTATGCTAGGGATATAATCTCAAGAAAAAAAGTCAGAGTGCTGTCAGTTTCCTCATAATACTGGTGAAGTAAATTATTATTATTATTATTATTATTTTCCAGCTCTCTTCCCCATTCCACTGGGAGTGGGAAGTGAGAGAACAACTATGTGATGCTGAGCAGCCTACTGGGTTAAACTACAACAAGCATTCCCTTCAAGTTAAAGAAGCTTAACTGAAGGTGTAGAAAGCATCTATTTTCTAATCTGCCATGATGATACAGGACTACGTATTACTTTCAAACTTTCAATATGTAATCTCTATTATCTATGTAAGATAGCTAATAGCATTGTTTCTTGTTCTTGTTACTTGATTTAAATTCTACTGCATGGTATTTTAGTATGTGTTCTAATGAGTTAGAAAATAGAATTCTTAATAAGGAAATGGCAAATGATTCTATGCAAAATAATATCAAATGAGGTATCTGGGGGGAAATTTTAAGAGTAAAAGGTGAGAGCTAATGAGTGGCTTGAGCCACCTGTGGGCAGAGAGAATAATAAAAGATGAGGTAGCAGAGAATAGTCATTCTGTATATGTTACATTCCTGATGCTTGAAATAATTTCATTTGACAAAGAGATATATGGTTTTTCTGTGTTTTTTTTTTTTTTTTGTATGTCTAGGCCTTTTTTTCTTCTCCGATTCCAAAACTTTGGTTTGTAATTTATTTCTTCATTTATTTATTTAAAATAAACAGCATCTGTTCATTTTCTGCAAGTGTTTACAGTGTAAGGTCCTGATCCTACAGGTTCTTACATGTGTGAATAATTTCAAGTGGATGAGGAGAATTAAAATGTTTGCAGAAGTTTTTACAGGAATAAGGCCAGTTGGTAGTAAGTGCTTGTGGAAAAGAAACTCTTTTCTGACAGGTAAATTGCTTGTGTTGTTACAGTGTTGTTAGCTCACTCCTGAGAAACCCTTGGGTTACGGTCTGTGCATGTCATCAGTTTTGGGAGATAGAAAGTGAAATTTTAGATCCTTAGAAAAGACAAAAAACATGATATGCGCAATCAAGGACATTTGCTTCCTTTACTGATAGAAAAGGTAAGTAAAAATATTAAGCAAAACAGACTTCCTCTCCAGACCTACATAGACAGAGTGAAGAGCAGGAGTTAATAATTAGATAGCAAAGAACAAAACTCCATATCTTTGATGTAAATAAATTCTTAAGATAAATACTTAAGATAGAGATTTTTTTCCTAATCGTCTAGAAAAGTTCTGTAACCAGGTATCTTACATGTAAATTGACCCTGGACTGTAAATGTTACAAGAAGACAGGCAATGTCAAGGGGAACCTCAGCCACAGTGGACTTTCATTTAAACCATCATCCCTGCTTTCATGTCATGCTGGACATGGC
Organism: Numida meleagris; assembly: GCF_002078875.1. Classification (NCBI taxonomy): domain Eukaryota; kingdom Metazoa; phylum Chordata; class Aves; order Galliformes; family Numididae; genus Numida; species Numida meleagris. The sequence goes on along the minus strand of NC_034411.1, from coordinate 74,483,023 downwards.
AGCCCAGTTTGCAGAAGACAGGGACAATGTGAGGGCCCTGTGTCATGGAAGACTGGGGATATCCCCAACAATGGGCATCCCTTAAGAGTCCCTAAAATTTGTGAGATGTCTTTTCTACCCCTTTAAGAAGAGCAGGAGAGTGGAGGGAAGAGGAAGGAGAACAGTATAAGAATAGCCAGAAAGTGAGAACAAATTGCCTGCCTGCAAAGTTGATAGACACCCACGGGGCCTTTTGTTTGTCTTAATTCCCTAGGTACCGGATGTATGTGGTGATGCACTAATCTTGAGCATCTTCGGGTCTTTCTTACCATATAAGCAGCTGGGAGGCAGACATCTGCACTGTGAACTTACTGTGTGAGATGATTCTCTCACCTCCCTTTCCCCTCTCCTTGTCAGCTCTGTCTCTGATGAAGCCATGTGTGTGCATATCCAAGGATGCCTGCAGAGCTTTCTATTCCCCAGGAATGTCTGGAATAATCTGAGGAGTCTGGTTCATAGGCAACTTCATACATATTCCCACAGAGGGAATGTGAACATATAACTAATAATTAAGGGCCTGGTTAATAACATTAATATTAACAATATTAACAATAACATTAATAGCAGAATATCAAGGCTTTATTTTTTTATTTCCTCTGCCCCATAGTGAGTATGGTAGGTAGAGACCAAGAAGAGATACAACTAGGGCAGCTGATCCCTATTGGCCAAAGAGGCATTTCTTACCAAGCACCAACCCCAGCAATAAAAGTCTGAGATTTTCTATTCCAAGGTGTTTGCTGCATAGTATCATAGAATCATAGAATCACAGAATAGCCTGGGTTGAAAAGGACCTCAAAGATCATCGAGTCTCAACCCCCCTGCCAAGTGCAGGGTCGCCAACCACTAGACCAGGCTGCCCAGAGCCACGTCCAGCCTGGCCTTGAATGCCTCCAGGGACGGGGCATCCACAACCTCCCTGGGCAACCTGTTCCAGTGCATCACCACCCTCCGAGTGAAAAAACTTCTCCCTAATATCTAACCTAAATCTCCCCTGTCTCAGCTTAAAACCATTCCCCCTTGTCCTGTTGCTATCTACCCTCACAAACAATTGATCCCCCTCCTGTTTATATGCTCCCTTCAAGCACTGGAAGGCCACAATGAGGTCTCCCCGGAGCCTTCTCTTCTCCAAACTAAATAAGCCCAGTTCCCTCAACCTTTCCTCATAGAAGAGGTGCTCCACCCCTCTGATCATCTTGGTCGCCCTCCTCTGAACTCTTTCCAAGAGCTCCACATCCTTCTTGTGCTGGGGGCCCCAGGCCTGGACACAATACTCCAGATGGGGCCTCACAAGAGCCGAGTAGAGGGGAACCACCACTTCCCTCTCCCTGCTGACCACTCCTCTTTTAATGCAGCCCAGAACATAGTTGGCCCTGCGGGCCACCAGCACACACTGCTGGCTCATGTCCAGCTTCTCGTCCACCAGGACCCCCAAGTCCCTCTCCACAGGGCTGCTTTTGAGGACTTCTTCCCCCAGGTTGTATAAATACCTCGGATTGCCCCGGCCCAAGTGCAGCACCCTGCTGCACTAGGTTCTCGTGGGCCCACTTGTCCAGCCTGTCCAGGTCCCTCTGGATGGCTTCCCTTCCTTCCAATGTATCAACTGCACCGCTCAGCTTGGTGTCATCTGCAAACTTGCTGAGGGTGCACTCGATTCCATCGCCTATATCACTGATAAAGACATTGAAGAGCACTGGTCCCAGGACTGAGCCTTGGGGGACACCACTCGTGACCGGCCTCCGTCCTGACATCAAACCATTAATCACAACCCTTTGGCTGCAACCAGCCAACCAGTTCTTAATCCACCAAACAGTCCATCCTTCAAATCCATACCTCTCCAATTTGGAGAGAAGGATGTGATGAGGGACCCTGTCAAAGGCTTTGGAGAAGTCCAGGTAGATGACATTCATCATCCTCCTCCCATCCACCGATGCCGTCACTTCATCGTAAAAGGCCACCAGATTGGTCAGGCAAGATCTACCCTTGGTGAAGCCATGCTGGCTGTCTCGGATCACCTCCTTGTCACGTATGTGCCTTAACATGTCTTCTAGGAGGATCTGCTCCATGTCTTTTCTTGTTTTTTCTCTTCTTATTCTCTTCTAATTCTCCCTCCGTCTGTCTTGGAGAGGAGGAGAACTGAGCAAATGGCTGTGTGGATGCTTTGCTGCTGGCCAAGGTCAACTTGCCATGGCTCTTGTGACACTGCTATGACAATTTTGCTAATTCTTACCTTACATGCATTTGGTCTGTTTGCACAGTACTGTATCTCCAGCCTTGTATGACGTGTCAAAACTGTGACTTGGAGGTGGGGAAAAAGAAGAAAAAAATGACTTCTTCAGGATTACTGCCAGAATCTGGCTAAGCATGGCCTCTGGAATGTTTTGTCAGTTCATGCAGATAAATATCTATTTAGTTTTTCTCCACCTGCATGTTGCATAGCCCTACATACTGACTGTGAGTATCACTTCCAGCTTCTTCAGGTCAGTGAATGTTCTGTAGTTATTATGTAATAATAACTCTAATAAACTAATAAATTCTGTAGTTATTATATAATAACTCCTAGTAAGACAAAGAAGTTCTTTACAAAGCTTTATATTACTGCCACATTTGACTTCTATTTCACTCGAATAATTTGGATCAGTAGCTTTTCTCAGACCCCAGTTTACATGCAATTTTTACTCTCCGGTTCTTTTCACTTTTCTGTACTCTTCTACTGTCACTGCATGCTTCACAGTCTAACACCTGCTTGTCTGCCAAAAGCCTGGAGTCAGCAGCCATCAGTTTACACCATTAATTTTTCCTTTTAGTCTTTCTGACTGGTGCTGTAGAAGAAAATACTGCAGACTCCCCACCTTGCTTCCCAGGCAGCTGTAGCAACTCTTAGATCTGAGAGGATGAATCAATCAAGAGAGTTGTTAGTCCTCTGCTCTACATACACTATACACGTAATCTCTTGAGCACAGTAGAATATGGCTCAGAGGTAGTAGTCCTTATCGTGCTATCACAATGTTGAATTAGTGTCAAGTGAACACGAGTGTGTATCACACACACACATTTGAACATTGCTTAACCCCGCAATGCTCACCTGAAAGAGTAAAGTTGAGCTTTTGTGGATTTTTTTTTTAATTTGTTAATCTCAAATAAACTGTTCTCACAGAAATTCCTTTTCACTATCTGGAAAATAATACGATCACCTCATGGAAGAACAAAAGAAAGAAAGAAGGAAAGAAAACAAAAGAAGAACAGTGTATTTTACATAACTTTTGATAATACCTTACATCTTACAGTGCATCACAGTAGTAGCTGATTAAAATCAGTCTAATAGTACAGGAGATAATCAGAAAGCAAACATGTTACAAAGCAGCTTTGTGACTCACCATGAAGCACAGCACTGCCAATGGATGGCAGGACTTGGTCCAAAGAGATGGAGGTGAGAGAGGTAATTACATATGGCTTATTTCATTCCAGGCCAGCAGATTTCTCATACAAATTTAGCTATGCTTCTTTGTTTCTGAAATGTTACCTAAAGTCAGAAACATCTCTGATTCAGAGAATGAGAACATAGTAAAATGTACCTAATGTACCTGGAGATGCAGGGAATTACCATTATTAAAAATATATAAATTATTGTAAAAGGAGAAGTAGGAAAGGGATTTTATTTGTGCTTAACTTTTATTAAACCTTAAGACTTTATGCATTCTTCTTAAAGAAATTCTTTGTCGATACAAATGATGCTAAATCAATGTCACAAGCGCATTTTACTTTGTTTTCCCTGTAAGAACGTATATAGCATTACAAGCAGATGCTATATTTTAATAATATATATTTTTCACTGAATTTCAGTATAATAGAAATGGACATTCTGTAGCACGCATTCAACTGTAATAAGATAGATTCATTATAGTACAAAATTGTGAGTTTGAAAATATGTTTTCTTCAGAATATTTAATAGAACATACCATTCCTGTACATAAATTGATAGAAACAGAATGCAATCACAGGGAGTTTGTGCACCCATTAATAGGAAAAGAAAAGAAGAGATTGTGATGAATATGTTTGAGATTTTCACATATCATAGATAAATTCTATCATCTGGAAATGAAAACTATTTTTTTCCCTCAACAAAAAAGAAAAAAAAATAATATAGGTCTATGTGAGCTGTATGGTAAATCCTTGTATTCAAGGTCTCCTCTGCCTAACGATACCTAATAAAGTAAATGCAGTAATAAATACATACTCTTCTTGCTTATAACTAAATCTGATGAAAATGAACATTAGACAATAAGATGTGACTAAAGTAAGTGAACTAGTACAGCCACTGATTAAAGGGATTGTTGTCTCATAGCAAAAATATGGTCTGAGCTTTTGTTAGGCTGAGTTCTATTTGTGATTTATCTGCAAAGGGCCTGTGCACTCTTAGTCAAAACATATTGAGTCATTTTTAAGCAAAATATGTTTAGCTGGCTCTGTTGTTCTTATCTGAAGATTGTTTTAGGACCACGTATTTTAAATCAACCAAACTTAGGAAACTATATTCTTTCAAACTCAGCCTGAAGTCTGGTTACAGAGGCAGGTGCAAAGCCCATGCTTACTGAATCATTTGTAAACCATTTTATTGACTGCTACAGATTAGTTCTTAAGTTATTTTCACTTTGCACAATCTTCCACTCTTCACAATAAGGTTTATGAGAGACAAGACAGGCTATTTTCTGTCCAATCATTATACAAAATTGAAAGCATGGAATTTATTGACCATGGAATTTATGGATGTAAAATATTTACATAGAATCAGATAGCAATTATATACATTCATAGCAGATAAATACTTCAAGAAATATGAAAAAAGAAAGATTAAACTGTTAGCTGAGAATTCCTTGCACACTGTTAAAAACTAGGTTTGCCTCAAAAAGTATTACGTGCATCTATCTTTCCTCTGTTAGGTAATGTTAGGGGAAAAGTAGATGGACAGTGGATTCAGCTTAATATGTCTATATTAATGTTTTTAATTACAGAATGACTGATTCATGCATTCAAAGTCTCTCCATAACAACAAGAAAAAAATGAACTATATATATTTTTGAATAGAGATTGTAAAGGAATATTACCAAGAAAACTGTAACCAAGTCAACAAAGTTTTCAAACCCTATTTTGTTTCCACTCAGAACAGGTTACCAAAAGACTTTTTTCAAATTGGTGTCTCTTTCAAAGTAACTCTGATGATCCAGTGGTCATACTGGTCTCATCATATAGTATACAATGAAAGAAATGAACAAAATATCTTACAAAAATACAGTTACTGTAGACTGCTGATTCCTTTATTATTCTGAAAGAAGATAAGAAAATGATAGCTTTGATTGTTTACTCGTCTCTAGCAAGAACTTCAGTAACATGTTGCCCCAAATCCTAATTATGGTGGGTGTGGTATAAAAAAATAAGAAGTATAGAGAAAGAAATGAAGATTTCCCATTTAAGAAAGACTTGTGGATACAGCTTACTATACCTTCAAATGACAAATAAGTGTATTTTTAAACTTTATACTAGAAATCCTCTCTCTGCACATTTTTCCTTTTCCTATAGTAGTTTCCTCTCTTTGATTTCAACATCCAGACTTCTATGACTCCCTTACACAAATATTCCACACTTACAACAAGCACAGAAAAGATTGAAGAAGTGGCGATCCACAGCTTTATCCAGTTTCAAAAGTTATTTCAATGAAAATAGAGTACAAAATTCATTCCCACACTTCACAACTAGGTCTTGCAGAGATTGCAGCTTGAGAACAAAAGTATTATAAAACACAGAGGGAGCCCCTTGAGTTTTGCTATTTGAGGAAATTGTCTATACTGTAAGAGAAATTCTCATCAGAATCAAAAGATTGAAACTGCCCCTTACATTTCAGTGTAGGTTTATAACTGTTTATAAAATTCAGTTTAATAATATATGGAAACCTAATACATAGAAAATTCACTGCAGTATGTTAGGAGTTGCCAAATCCAGTAGCCTGACAGAAGTGAGGTTGCAGCCACAGTGCTGCGCTCCAAAGTCTAGCCAACAACAAGGCTGAGCTGGGCAAGTATGCCTGCTAGGTACATACACACACTTCCACAGTACGCATATCCATAGTCACACAGACAGCCACACAAATTAACACAGACAAAAACACTCACACAAACACAGATAACAAAAACAGCCTTCCTGACTCTGGAAGCTCAGGATGGAGGTGAGCAGTTTCTGCATACATAAAATATCATTGCCTCCAGTAGTTGAACTTAGACGCTGCAGTCTGTCCAGGGATCCCCTGCCTTACATTGTGCCTCCGGGATTCTTCATTTCTGTGGAGGTGAGCCTTTAATCATAAAACCTGACATTATTAATCTGTCTGAAATTGGTTTTGCCTGTTTTGCAATCAGATCAGGACAATATCATGATTATTACAAGTTTGGTTGGGCAAGGTCAAAGGTACATTTGTAAGCTCTGTGGCTTCATATTTCAGTCAGGTGTTTCTTTGGAGCAACCTCTCTTTAAATAGGAAGTAGAGTAAAATTTTTCAATTTACTTAGATGAAACATCTCCCTTGCAACTAAAGTCTGTAATTCTTTCTCCTGAAACAAGTGGGAATCTTTACTTTCTTCATTCCAGTCTTTTAAAGGGGCAATAAGGAGGACCTGAGAAATTACCGGCTGGTCAGCCTCACCTCTATACCTGGGAAGATGATAGGACACCTTATTCTGGATATCATCTCCAAGAAAGTGGAAGAAAAGGTTATCAGCAGTAGTCAACATGGATTCACAAAGAGGAAATCATGTTTGACCAGTCTGGTACCCTCTGTAATGTTATGGGTGGCTGGGTAGATTAAGGAAGACCAGTAGATGTTGTCTATCTTGACTTAATCAAGCACTGTCTCCCAGAAGATCCTCCTAGGTAAGCTTAGGAAGCGTGAGCTAGATGAGTGAACAATGACACGTGTTGAGAAAGGGGCTGACTGGCAGAGCTCAGAGTGTTGGGATCAGTGGTGCAGAGACTAGTTGGAGGCCTGTAATTAGTGATGTTCCTCAGGGGACGATTCTGAGTCAGGTCTTGTTCAACATCTTCATCAGTGACCTGGATGAAGGAATAGAGTCCAACCTCAGCAAGTCTGCTGATGTTGCAAAGCTGGGAGGAGTAGCTGGCACATCAGAAGGCTGTGCTGCCATTCAGTAAGACCCGGACAGGCTAGAGAGTTGGGCAGAGAGGAATGTTATGAAGGTCGCAAGCACAGAGTCCTCCACCTGGAGAGGAATAATTGCACGCATCAGTACAGTCTAGGGGCTGACCTGATAGAGAGGAACTCTGCAGAGAGGGACCTGGGTGTTCTGGTGAACAACAGGTTGGCCATGAGCCAGCAGTGCGTCCTTGTGGCCAAGGCAGCCAATGGTATTCTGGAGTGCGTTAAAAAGAGTGTGGCCAACAGGTCGAAGGAGGTGATCCTCCCCCTCCACTCTGCCCTGATGAAGCCACATCTGGAATACTGTGTGCAGTTTTATGCTTCTCAGTTCAAGAAAGACAGGGAACTACTAAAGAAGGTCCTGTGACAAGGGGCCACAAAGATGATTAGGGGCCTGCAGCATCTCCCTTATGAGGAAAGGCTGAGAGAGATGGAACTGCAGCCTGGGGAAGAAAAGATAAAGAGGAGAGCAGTGATTATAAATATTTAATGGATGATTGTCAAAAGAGTGAGGCCAGCCTCTTTTTGGTGGTGTCCAGCAACAGGGCAAGGAGCAATGGGCATAAACTGGAACACAGAAAAATCCACCTGAACATGGGAAAGAACTTATTTGCTTTGATGATGACTGAACGAGCTGCCCAGAAATGCTTGCTGAGTTGCCTTCTCTGGAGATATTAAAAATTTACCTGATCTCTTTTCTCTGCAACCTACTTTAGGGAATCTACTTTTAACAGGGTGTATGGGAATTGTGAAGTCACGGCCTGAACCAAGGATTGAGCACCTGGTGAAGGGACACAGCCAGCCCTGGGAGCACAGGTGAAAGTGCAAATTGAAGGGGTGGAACCTCCCTAAGCCTCATTTAAGGGCTGGCTGAGATAAGGAAAGGATCTCTATCTAGAAATCCCTCCTTTTGAGTATTTGGTAAGCTGTGAGCCTTGAAACCAGCAAGTAAATCTTTCTTTCTTTAACTAGAATGTGGTCATCACCATTTTTTGGGTGATTTAGAACTAATTATCTGTCATCCCCTTACCCTACACAGGGGTTGAACTAGATGGTGTCCAGAGGTTCCTTCCAACCATTATGATCCTGCGAAGGAAATATCATCCATTGAGAGATCAACTCTGCCCAATTAAGTTGCGGAAAAAAAAAAAAAAAAAAAAAGGAGATTAAGCAAGTTTAACATTGAGGTGAAAATGAGGGAAGGATAGAGATTACAGTCCCCTAGACTGCTTCAGAACTCAGATTCTGCTTTTTCTCGCCTACAAGTAGGTGTCATGCTATTGTGTCATGCTTAACAATAAAAGCCAGAGTAAATAAGGAGAAAGTGAGATATTCAGAGTTAAGGTGTTTGTCTTCCCAAGAAATCCTTATGCATGATGACCCAGCTTTCTCAAAAAGGGGTAGATATCTACCTGCTAAAGGGAAATCACGAAAAAGTTCCTTGTCTTGCTTTGCTTGCATGCACAGCTTTTGTTTAATTAACTGTCTTTATCTCAACCTGTGCATTTTTCCTTGTTTACCTTTCTGATTCTCCCCTTGATCCCACCTGGGGAGAGTAAGCAAGTGACTAGGTGCTGCTCAGCTACTTGCCGGAGTTAAACCGCAACAATAGCCAGTGTATTTCCACAGATAAAGGAAATCCAAGGCAACTCAGATGTAAACACTGTAGGGATTGACATCTAATTTCATGAATCTCACCTTAAACTCAGTAGTGAGTTGCATAATATAAGAGAATTAGAAGTTATTATTAGAACCTTCAAAGTGATCTACCTCTCAATAAATGTAGTATATATCACTTACCATTAGAACTTACACAGTAAAACCTTAAATTTATGCATCGATCAAGTACCTAAGAAGGTAAAATGCTTTTATTTTGATATGATATTTATTTTGATAAGAAAGCTCAGCAACTGTTGAATGTGTTTGCCTTGATTTTAGAACAGGATAAAATTAAGTTAGAAAATTCCAATTCAGAATTTTCAATGGGGAAAAATCAGTTTTTTTGAAATATTGAAAATTTCTTAGGCTTTTTTTTAGTAAATTTAATATGATTTATTAATTAGAATATATTAGGTTAACATCAAAACAAGTAATAATCATATTACATAGAAAGGAACTAAAACTTTTTTCCCAGGGGTAGGTTTTTAAAAGCGTGTGGCTACTAATTTAGGACCTATTTCTTTCACTTGATGAATCAAGCCTGACTTAAAAGTAATACAGTGCTTAAACAAGGATAGAAATCGGGATTTGTGATAAATTACTGTTTATCATTTTTCTCATGCCTTCTTTATTTGATATGATCTACAGCTTCTTTTATGACCACTTTTTAATGTCATGTTATCAGTAGATCCCATTCAGGTGGCTCTGAAAATAATGCCTCCTATTTGTTTCCATGGCTCATTTTTCATGCCACTGTCTCCACTGCTGAAACACATCACCCACCCCAGTGTGCTCACATCCACTGCTTGGTCTCCATAAGTGTCCAGCAAGTGTCAGTAACTATCAAAAGGTGCTACTTTTTCCACATGGTGGAATTCAGTGATACACCTTTGCTTGATATGCACATCAATGCCAAACACCATTTTGTCACATTACCCCTCTGCTGCCATCTGTTGCACAACAACAAAACGTAAAGTAATATTGGTTGGAAGGTTCAACCTCTATTGCCATACCACCAACATCAACCTCTGACCTTGTGGGCCAATATAATAAAATAGGAGGCATTACTTTCTGAACAGTCCTTGCATATGATGCCAATTCTGTTATCGTAGGCGAAAAGCGGGGCATTCGGGATGTGACGCGGAAGGCCCTTCCCCATGGCGCTTGTTATTGGTTGACCTAGATAGATGAACTCATGTCATCAGAAAGAGAGGCGGCACTCTTTGCCTAGACAAGGTAGTGCATGACCGCTCCGTATATGGTCCTCGGAAATGCGTGGACAGCACGTGATATTCAGTATGATTGGCCAGTAGCTCGCGTGAGCTTCTGGAATAGTCAAGCAAAAGATAAGATACACTATATAGTTTCTGTAACTCCTAACAATAAACACCATTTTGCTGTTTACCATATTGGTGCCTATATGCAGTGATTGGCCGGGACCAGGGTTTCAGTTTCAGTGTGCAAGGGTAAAATACAGACGGTTGCCTGCGCACGGCAACAAATTCTTCTGTTATTTTTACCCCCTGAATCAAACAACAACATTAAAAAAAAAACCTCCCTATTTTTATTTAATGTGGTATCAATCTTTTTATGCCTTACGATTTTTGCTCAGTATTACAGTTCTTGTCATAGTTCCTGTAAAACTGATTTAACAGCTGCAAAGAAGCAGTCAGAGGTGAGCGTCATGATAAAATAGAACTTGAGCACAGGTGACAGCCTGCATGGGAAAGGCATCATGACATTTGTCATGGTTTTATGATTTTTTGTTATCAGTATTCCACATCATAACATCCAGTAAAGCACTGGGAGTTAAAGAGTTAATGCTCCAGTTCTATCGACAATCCACAGTTCTGGGTATATCTGTCTCAGAAGAGAAGAACTATGTATCCCAGATGACTGTTCGCTGTTCTCTTTCCGTTATCCATTCAGAGGGAAAGATAAAAATGTTTGAAGGTCACAAGATGCCCCTTTTCCCTTCCTGCTAGTCTCTGCAGAGCGTGTGCTCCCTAGCCATCTTTCCTTCAGCACTGGAGTAAAGCCTTTGGTTTTTGGACACTCTCTCTCTTGTTATTTGATTTATTAGCCTCAATTCCAATTATATTGTATTATATTTTGTTGTCTTGCATTCCTATACCTTATTTAGTAAATTAACTTTCCTCCTCAGATCGTTGCTGCTGTCTTGTTTTTAGGCCCATCTCCCTCTGTTTTTCCCCTTTTTCCCTTCCCCCTTTCCCAGGGCATGGGTCCATGGTCCCCCTGCCCCATTAGTCACGGAGCTGGGCTGAACCAACCCGTAAACCATTGACAGCATTTTATCTGGAGACACAATGTGAGCAATAGCACATTGCATTGGATACACACAGGACAGCTTTGGTAATTGTGGTAGTGCTTCAAAGGAGTATGATGGGCAAAATCTGACTTACATTAACAAATGAGGGAAAGAAAAGAAATGCAATGGAAACCAAAGTTATAGATTCTACACCTTGAGATCAGCTTCATCCTGCATTAAATAAGTTTTATGTATACTATAGACATTTAACTTTTTAAAATACTTAAAATATAGATTACAGATGTCAGCTGGAAGCTTTAATTCCAGCCAGTCCCAGACTTTGAAAAGGTTTGAGTCTTCCTTTATGATGTACATAAAATATGACCTTGTTTCATGACTAGCTGCACTGACATGAGTAAAAGTGGCAATGTTTAGATTCCTAGTTGACAGATTCAAAAACAGGTATCAGTAACTCATATTGGTTTGAAGTTGCTTCAAGATTTGCTTAATTTCGATGTTGGTCATAATTCTCAGCAGCAGAAAATTAAATGGAATACTGATCTACCCCAAGACTCTTCAGGAAAGTTGAAGTTAAGAGTAGACAGAGTACTAGTATATTTAATTCATACAGTGTATGGAATTTTGCTTTAAGAGACCCCAGAGGAAAAAAATAAAGGAAACAACAGTTTGTTGAGACTCACCGCTGGCTAGCTGTCCTTTAACTCATGTTGATCTTTCTACATACCAACCCTAAAGTTGTTACAATCAGTAAAGAGCCAACAGGCAGAGGTATGTTGACTTTGCTGCACATCTGGTAGGATTTTGGACTAAAATATCCTGCCATTCTGTAACTCAGAGAATGAAAGATATGTGCTAATATGTCTTTATTCTTCTTTGCGGTAACCTGGATTTATGACACTGCTTTTATACCTGTTATATAGAGGAAAAAAGATAGAGCTTTTATTTTAAGAGAATCATCCTTCTCTCCATTCTGCAAGTCCTTACATTTGATTATGTACAACACCTATTAAAGTAATATTGTTCTTTAATATAAATCAATAAAATTTTACTTAAAATAAAATTATACCACCCAAATCTTTTAAAATTAGGGCCTTATGAAATAGCCAGAAAAACTTCTTTTTATTATCAAGTGGAAAGGATGAATCTGACTGTAAACTGTAGATAGTACTTGTATATGTGACTTGTATATATATCTTTTGCACTAATTTCTTCTGTAGTGTTAACATGTGTTTCATTCAGTTTTGGGATTAGTAGGCAGTGGGCTCTGAATCTCTGCTTTCCTGCTTAGTCACGTGGCCCCTCAGGAGACGATCTCCAGAGCCCTCCTGCCCTACTAGGGTGGCTGTGAAGTATAGCATTTTTCCCTGTGCCATGTTGTTAACATGTGAGTTGTGTTGTACAGTATAATGTAATAATACAAATACAGTATAATGTATAATACAAATATAATTATGTATGAAATACTAGAGAACTCACCAAAGGAAGAAGCTATGCATGGCTCCAGGAAAAGGTGAAGAGTAGCACTGTGGGTTCCTACATACTGTAAGTTCTCACCATCATGGATGGCAGATGCATCTAGTTCAATGAAAAGAAAAAGGAGATAAGACAACACTTTCTGTAGATCACAGCCTGAGATAATGATTTTTAGTTATGTCCTCTGGCTCTCAAAAGATGTTTCATTATAGTAAAATTTACTGGGATTTTTCAGTTGACTGCCTTGACAGAGAGAGTTAATTATAGAAGATATGCCTAAGGCACAGAATGTTAAAAAGGCTGAAGTTTCTTTAACTGCCCCAGAAGTCTTAGCATTCTCAAGAAGCTTGCACTACTGGTAACACCAGATTACTCTTTGGGAGTAAGTTTCTTGTTCTTTATTGCCTCAAGGTTCCTTTTTTCTCCCCTGATATTTATTGGCAGAACAGCTGGGAAATGAGAAAATGTTTTCTTTCAGGAGAATGAGAAAAGAGTGTAAATGAACACAGAAGGTAAGAAAGTGAGAAAGACAATGTTTAAAATTATAGTAGGAAGAACAAACAAAACCTGAAACCAGCATATCTAAGGTAGTGAAAAGATGTAAAAAAAATATAAATTGGGAATATTCTAATTAAGGCAAATGGATAAAGAAAAAAAGTTTAAAGGCATAAGTAATGTGATATTTAAAACCTGTAGAATACTATTAAGAGACAGGAAAAAAAATAGAACCTGGGATACTTTAAATTAGAGGAAATCTAAGTGAAAATATATCAGAAAAAATATTAATCATACAATATTTCTTCTGAAGTAAAAATGCTAGTTTTCAATAATAGTGCAAAAACAGCTGATATTTTTTTCAGTATTTTAGTAAAAAACATAGTTTCTATTCCAACAGTAACTTGTGAAAACACTGAAAATCAGCTACAAGCCCTAAATATTTTAAAGAAGCATATTTAATAATTTGAATCTAATCTTAACAGAAGAGTTGAGCAAAAGTTTTTTTTACTGTAATGATGATTTTCAAAAAGTTACAGGTGCCAGAGAAGTTGCAGAAAACTAGAAAAAGGTAGTGTTTTATCAGTGTATTAAAATCTAGAAAGAGAATGAGCATATATTAGAGGCTTGAAATAGTGATAGTATAGGACTTGACTGATTTTTATCAACATCCTTTAATTATTTTGTAATGTAAATCAGTGTGAGGATATAGAAAACAGATTGTATATTAAAAAAAAGTTTTTATTATTAACAGCCCCAGTTAAAAATAGGAATTTTCCAGTATATTTTGAAGGCTTCTGTTGTGTTTTTTTTTTTTCTTTTTGGTGAGATTACAAAACAAGTGCAAAAGTAAAGCAAAATAAAGCATGACATTACTTTGATTAGACATTGCCTAACTCTGTGTTTAAGTGGGTGTTTTTCTAATGGTGTCCTAGAGGCAATCAGTTCTTAGCCTACATCAATTAAAATATTTTTATTGATGATAAATAGCAAATATCTATTTGGAGAATGTAAAAAAGAAAAAATATATAAAATATGAAAACCAAGCAGCAGAAATCAAGCTGTCATTATTTCTGACTGTAAATTACCATTGGATTATATGTATGCTATTCGTATTTATTTTTCCTTTCTTGAAATGGAAACAAATGTTTATTCATTTGATCTCAGTGATATGATGAATCCCAAAATCTCAAAAAAGTTGTTTTAAGAATGAAAGTCAATTCCTATCTATAAGAACTTGCAAGCAAGGATTAAGCTACTCTGTATTTCTGTTGAAGCAAAATGAGTCTGGCTGGGTCTTATTTTTATGAAGACAGGAAATACTTCATATCTAGATAATATGCTTAAATTTTATTGCAGTCATATCATTTAGTAAAAAGCATACACTAAGAATAAGGATGACCTAAAGCAATTTTCCTAACACTGGAATAATTTAATAGCTAGATTGAATGAAGTCGAAGGGATCATCATTCCTGCCTCCCGAGAAACAAAAATTTCTTAGAGTGAATACTCTATTACTGGTATATGAAGGTAGAAAGAAAACAAAGCTCTATTTGTTTAGGAGATGTAAGCTTTTGTTCCTTGTCTCTATTTGACTTATTGCTCAGATAACCTATTTCTAAAGATATATTAAATGTTAACTGCCCGTGTTTGGGGAAGACAGGTGCTTATGACTGGAAGTCAAGAGGAATAAAAGGAAATAACTTACGCACCTGTTCTAGAGAGAATGCAATCATATAAGATATTTCAAACTCACAGTGTAACCCAGTTCTCTGTAGAAAGAACTATGTTTATAACATCTAGTACATGAGTGTCTAACATTTTAGTTTGTCTGGGCTGCACTGAATAAAGAGGAATCATCTAGGGTTACATCTACAAAGGTTGCTTTGAAAGTAATGCCTCCTAGTTATTTCCATGGAAACCATAACTGACACAGAGCACTAACACTGTTGAGTAAATTCGTAGCTACAAGACACTCTTTTTCAATACACTTACCATTAGCTAAGCTTTTTCACCAGTGATGAACAAGTATCTGCGTGCTGTGCTCATAAAAATCTGCACCAGCTGAGGTTGCAGCTGTCACTACCAAAATGCACCATCCACTGCCTCACTGTGCTCACATCCACTGTTTGGTCTCCAGAAATGTTCAGTTAGCATTGATGAATGTCAATGAATATTCAAGCAGAAAAAAACTGCACCCATTGACACACCTTTGCTTTGTCCACTCTTCCATGTCAGACATCATTCTATCAGGCTGCTTCTCTGCTGCCATCTGTCACATTGCAACAAAATGTAACGTATAATTGGCAGGAAGGTACAACTTCTACTGCCATACCACTAACATGAGCCTCTGACATTGTGGGGCACCATCATAAAATAATGGCATTACTTTCAGCACAGCTATATTAACTATATTATATGAAGCTAATATATATGAGTAGCACAAAGCTTATTTTAAGTTTTAATGTTTTTTATTAAAACATATAAAGAGGAGAGAACAAAAACTAGCAGAATATGTGATAATGTTTTAGTGAAACCAAGGTATCAGGCTGACTTGATGACAGTGATTGCAATTTGTAGTGTGTTCTCAAGGTGTTCCTCAGAGATTTTTGATGAAATTTTACTCTTCCTGTGCTTCATCCTTAAAAACATTTTTTTTTCTGCTAATGTATGTAATGCCAAGAAGTGGTGACATGAATAAGATGTGAGTGTGAAGGGTGAGAGATAGTTCTCACTGGTGAGACTGGGCTTATAAGAGGGATATGATCACCTTTTGGATTGCAGCTGTATACCTTCCATTTGAGAAACTGCAAGTAATGTATTTAAGTTGACAAATAAGGTCACAAATAAACCAAAAAACTGATTTTTTTTTTTCAATCTTGAATCCTATTCTCAGATTCCTTTGTAAAAGGAGAAAGCATAGCTGCCTGTTTTTTGCTGTTCACACGACACTGTTTAGCTAATGTATCAAAATTCATAAACTTATTTGTCATAACTTGAGTTAGCACAGCACTACACCCTCCCCATGCCCTGGTTTCAGCTCAGTGTTAATAGTGCACCAATTTTGGGTTGTTGCTGAGTGACAGGTGCACAGCCAGGGCCAGGCCTCTCAGCAGAACAGAGCTGCTGCCATGATAGCGCAGGGCAGGGAGCAGCCACATTGTGAGCTGTGCTAGGCTGCATAGGGCCTGTGAGTTGGACGTGACTGACCTTGGCAATTACAACTCTTAATACTGAATAGACATTGCAAATATCAAACTTATCTGGCAATTAGGAAAACAGTATTTTCGGATTTTCATCTTAACCTGGCAAGGTAAGGAGGGACGAACAAAGGAATAAAATGCATAACCTTGACTACTAATAATTTGCTATTAATAATGTCAAATGATGGAAAAACTGAAGTTACAATAAATGCTACTCTGATTATCTGTGAAGGAACAAATGAAAAGCTAAATATTTCATGACTTTTTACTATTATTACAAGTTTGTCTATTGTTATTTATATTCTACGAGAATATGAAAAAATGTTCCTTTTTGAAGTTGGACATTATCATATGGCTAAGCACTTCTTTCTGGTATGTTAGATTATTTAGGATGTAGAGATAGTCTAATCTACAAGGATCTGTTAAAAGTGTGTGTGAGCAGGCAGAAGACACTCAAAAAAGTAAGGTGTCGTTGTGATTTAACCTGGTAGGCAGCTAAGCACCACACAGCCCTTCGCTCATTCCCTGCTGTGGGACAAAAACAATTTAATAACACAATATTTTTATATAAGAAACTATAGTATGTATTCCAAAACAAGTGATACACAGTGCATTTACTGACTGCCTGCTGAATGATACCAAGCCAGTCCAAGAACACCAACTGCTTCCTCAGCCAATTCCCCCATTTTTATTTTTCCGCATGATGTCACATAGCATGTGATAGCCCATTTGGATCAGTTGACCTGGTTCTGTCTTAACTTTTTGTGCACCCTAAGCTCTTTGCTGAAAGGGCAGAGTTAGAAAGTGAAGTGTCCTTGTCTCTGTGCAAGCACTACTCTGCAACAACTAAAGCATCAATGTGTTATTAACACAATTTTCAACAAGTCTAAAACATAACATCATGCCAGCCGCTATGAAGAAAATTAACTCCCAGCCAAAACCTGGAAAGGCAGCCGAAGACAGGGTAAAAAATACAACTGACTGAAAAGCTTCTTAATTATTTACGTGCTCTAGAAATGATGGTCTAACCACATCAGTAGAGTGCAGAGTAATGGTTCATCCTTGCCATCATTATAACCACATCATTATTGTGCTATTCTCCATGCGCAGTCCTCCATATTTCAGTAATTGTTCCATATCCAAAACATTAATTACTTCGTAAATAGAAGGTAGCTCCTAGACTGGATACCATGAATTTTATATCAAATATCACAACTTATTAAACATTAACTGCAGTGATTCCTAAGACATGAACGCCAAGCCTCAGGTTTTGTACTTAATTTGGGATCACAAAACGTGTATTTACTGACCATTCATTGGGTAGTATCGTATTAAACAACAGTCCTGTTGGCAATACCAATGCAAAATGAAAACTGTCATTCTTCAGTTTTACAGCAGTTCAGAATTCACGGATTGAGAAAACTTGATTGCCTTCCAGAGTTAGTACTTCAGAAATAACAAAATAATGTGCTTTTGAGTCAGCTCTAGCCTATGGAGGATTTCTTAACTCAGATTTTTTAGTTTAGATGAAATGCAGAGAGCTGGATAGGATCCAAAATAACTACCACCTAAAATATGGGACACCTACAATCACTGCACAGTCAGACACTGGACTTTGACTCTTACACTCAGACTTGCAAGTAGATTGCTTGAACAGGAAAGTAATGCTTTTTCACTGTTTCCTTCTTTTACCAAATCAGTTATATTTTAAATATACAATTGCACTCGTTCTGAGTGAACATAGAGATTATTATTCTCTATTTTAGTAGATAGGGTGCTCAGATGGACAGCAGAAATTGTTAGAAAAGGAATTTATGAACACAGCAGTAGAAGAAAATTGAATAATTACTGAAATGACTTTTATATGTTAATAGAAAGGATTTATTTATATTTATTTTCCTGCCAACATTCTCTAATAGCTTAAACCATAATTTTACTTTTATTTATATTACACATACAATGTATTTTTAAAAAGCATAGTTGTACTAGTTTTTCATTTCCTTGGCTGAGAATTGCACACATTGTTCCAATGAAGTCTCACCAATACTTTGTATAATGACAATATTTTTCTTATGTTGGAAAACTTTTACAGTCATTATAGACATGTTATGGCAGAAGTTTGTGCTATTCATCCTATTTTTGACAGGATGTTGTGATATCCTGATTCTCCTCTATACTGAAGAACCTACTCTGCGCATCACTATCTTTCATTAGAACAATCCTATTTTCAGTAGCAGGGCTCTTAATACAGAAATTAGTTTAAGATCAGTATGAGCCTCCTTCCAGCCTTATTTAACTTTCAGCCCAACCCCATTTTTCTTTAGTACCTCCTTAACACTTAGATTTCTGGAGTTATGGTCTGGTTAATCTAGAAGTTCAGAGGGGGGAACCACATCTTTTTTTTCCTTATTTCACTGCATGAAAAATGCTTATGTTCTGCTTCCGAAGAAGCAAAATCGCTTCTGACAGGTTCTTGATGATACCAGGCAAAGTATTCATAGATAGGCTAATAGTCACATACAGAAAAAATGAGCTAAACTTACCCTGCTTGTGAAGGGACTCTAACTACACAGCACTCCATCTAAGGAAGCAGCCTAAGCCCAAGAGAAATCCTCCTTTCAGTGGCTAGCCCGTAAATTAGTCCAGGATGGCTCTGCTCTGCATCCACCCCTTCTGGTCATGTGGGGAACACAGGTGCAAACAATGTGCCTGTGCTCCATTGGCCAGCAACACCCCTTCACAAGGTGCTCAAGCACCAGTTCAAGCCCTGATCTATCAGTTCCCCTAAAGCTTAACAGTAAACTATTCATTAGAGACAGCAGAAGTGACTAATCAATCACTTGGCATTGCCAGTATGGTCAAGACAGTGTCCAATTTTATACTTGATAACTTATGTTTTTAAATATCTGATATAATTGATAATGTTTTTACATCTTTCTCTCTTTTTTTAAAAAAAATTATATATCATGTTAATTTAATAGTTTTTTATTTTAAAAAAATAACAACCACAAATAGGTTTTTTTCGTTTTTTTTTTCTTTTTTTAGTTATCAGTTGGATTTATCTACTAGCAGTCCTGAGGCTCTTATTCCTAGAAATGAAAAAGCGTGATCTGAAGGTAGTCAAATTTAAGCATTAGGAGAAGGACATGTCTTGGACAACTGTGGACATCCGCTACTACGTCTTAGTAAACCAATATAACTCATGTTTCTAAGCCTGAATTTTTCTTCTGCACATTTGATTCACAGCGTTCTTGATGATGAAAGTCATGTAAATAAGTCATGCAGAGTTAAAAAGTAATTTTGTTACTGTTACACTTCCACTTACGGGTTTCTTTTTGTTTCCTGAAAACAACATATCCTTATTTTATTGTCTAGTACAGGAATAACAGACAACTATTCAGCCAGTTAACTTAAGTCTTCCTTTGTCATATTAAAAGCTAACAATAGACTACAAGATCACAAACTGTTGCTCCCACTCAGCTTGCTGTGTGCAGTTAAAGGAAATGGTAAGTACTAGATGAAACAATCTTTAGGAAATTTTGGATAAGATTTGTTGTTTGATCTAGAGATGTGCTTCACGAACAACCACGGAGGATAGATTTTTATAATTGCTTCCTCTAGATGTCACAGACAGGACTAGTTCTTAACAAAAATTATGTCCTTTTTGCATTTAGGTAGTCAGTGAAGATTGCATCCTGTATATTTTAATCAGTAAGTCAGTCAAATGAAGAGTGATATGAATGAAAATGCCTTGAAATGAAAACTACAGCTTTTTGTAAATAGTTTGGCTCAGTGACAGTGACTATAGAACAGGAAAACAATCCAGATTAAAGATCAGTCTATGCTATGGTATCTCCAGGGTATTTTTTTTTTTCTACAGAAGCACAGAAAATTGTTTAGTTTGCTTTACATTTTGTTTTCTTTCATATTCTCTGGAAATCACACTTTACATTCTATTTCCTTTGTATGAAAAGTTTGATTTATTTTCTCATAGTTCTCTGCCTGTTTTTGTTTTCCTGTTGAAATCCTTTCTTAGATTAATTTATGATCAATAAGTTCCTCTGGATATTAATTAAAGACAAAGGAACCAAGTGGGGTAAATTTCTTGCCAATGTGTCTACAAAACTTTAATACAAAATCCTATATCCATTACATTTCATATACTTATCATGACATACATATAGTTATATTTTGACAGTAATAGAGAGTAGTAAGACAAACATAAAAATGCACAACTTCAGCACTTCTAGTACGTGCTTCTCTTAACATGAGTATTAAAATTGTCAGTATCCATGTTTATTTTGGGAATAAATAAGAATTGTAATGCCTACATTCCTACCTACCCATTAAAGATACATCATTATACCGGGGGAAAAAAAAATAACCTGTTTGGAATTCCTCATGTTTGCCAGCTGCATTATACAATATACAACTTTTCTGAGGATATGTATTTACTCAATACATCAGAGATACTGAAAATGGGTAAACAATTCTCAACATGTTTTGAAAACTAAGCTATCTATGGCAGTGGAATAATTTTCCAAGATCTTGTAGCTCTAAAATAGAGGATTTTTATTATCAGACCCCACAACAACAAATTTCCAAGAAAATATGCAACATAAATGTGTATATGAATACACATATGCGTATGTATATATATGCATACACACTTATGTAATACACATTATACAATGAATGTTTAAATATACATTTAAAAAAGCTTGTTTGCTTGCAATTATAATTTGGGGAAAATACAACAAAATTAAGTGCATTTAAATATAACAAAGAAAGACTTGGAAAATTGAAGAGTTTTTATTTTTCTATCTTCAAACCAATTTGACTCTACTGAAAAAGGAAGGAGCTACTCTTCATTTAACACTAATGCCAAGAAGATTATTCCTAAGCTCTCTGTCTTAGCTTCTGTCCACATTCCCTTCTGAAGCAGTAGTGGAAGGGATGAGCATCTTCAAAGAGAGATTTGATTGGACACATTTTGTCTTTGAAATCCTCATTCGAATTGATGTATGTATTTACACATATATATATGTAATCTCTGTCAGAATATATAGATATGTATATGCATCCCTATGAGTAAGAAATCAGGGAAGGGTAGCAGGAGACCTCTGTGGATGAGCAAGGAGCTCATGCATAAGTACAAAGGGAAGAAGAAGGCCCACGAAATGTGGAAAAAGTGTCTGACCACTTGGAAAGAATATAGGAATGTTGTCAGGGCCTGCAGTGATGCAATGAGGAAGGCTAAAGCCCACATGGAATTTAATCTGGCAAAGGAGATAAATGATAATAAGAAAGACTTTTTAAAGCATGTCAACAGTAAAAGGAAGACTAGGGAAAATGTGGGTGCCCTACTAAATGAGGGGGGTGTTCTGGTAACAGGGGATGCTGAGAAGGCGGACATACTGAACGTCTTCTTTGCTTCTGTCTTCACTACAAAGGCTCCCCCTTGGGAATCTTGGACCCTGGAGGTAAGTGAGAGAGTCTGGGGAATGGAAGGATTCCTTTTGGTGAGGGAGGAGATGGTCCAAGAGCATCTAGGTGACATCAGTGTACATAAATCCATGGGCCCTGATGGGATGCATCTGTGTGTGCTGAGAGAGCTGAGAGAGCTGGCAGAGTTGATTGCTGAACTGCTCTCTATCATCTTTGAGAGGTCTTGGAGAATAGGAGAGGTGCCTGAAGACTGGAGGATAGCCAGTGTCGCTCCTGTCTTCAAAAAGGGCAAGAAGGAGCATCCAGGAAAGTGCAGGCCAGTCAGCCTCACCTCTGTCCCTGGAAAGGTGATGAAACAGCTTGTCCTGGATGCCATCTCCAGGCAACTGGAAGAGAAGAAGGTTATCAGGAGTAGTCAGCATGTGTTCAGCAGGGGGAGGTCAGCAGTTTGCAGGCCAGCCCGGCTTGGTCCCATGACTAATGCGACAGGGAACCTGTGGATCCATGCCCTGGGGAAAAAAAAAGGGGGGGGGTGAAGGGTAGGGGAACAGTAGACGGGTCTAAAACAAAACAGTGGCAACGATCTGAGGAGGAACGTTAATTTACTAAATATGAATTGAGGTCAACAAATCAAATAACAATGAGAGAGAGAGAGTCCAAAGCTGAGCCCTTACTCTGTAAGCTGCAGGAGGACCATGTGCTTCTCTGCAGCAAAGAAAGAAAGGAACTCCAGGTCTGCCAGGCAGCTTCACCAACCCCCTCCAGGAGCAAAGACCCCTGGGGAATGCAGCTCCTCCCCTCTCCCTTCGAGAACCGAGCACCCAGAAATGGCAGTCCACAGAACCAGAACATTAACTCTTTAACTGCCAGTGCGTTACATGATGTTACAATGTGGAATAGCAACAACAAAAAATCACAAAACCGTGACATGCACCTAGGGAGGAATAGCCACCTGCACTAGTACAGTCTGGGGGATGACCTGCTGGAGAGGAGCTCTGCAGAGAGGGACCTGGGGGTCCTGGTGGATGACAGGTTGGCCATGAGCCAACAGTGTGCCTTGATGGCCAAGAAGGCCAGTGGCATTCTGGGGCACATTAAAAAAAGCGTGGTGAGCAGGTCAAGGGAGGTGATCCTCCCCCTCTACTCTGCCCTTGTCAGGCCTCACCTGGAGTATTGTGTCCCCTTCTGGGCTCCCTGGTACAAAAAAGACAGGAATCTCCTGGAAAGAGTCCAGTGGAGGGCCACAAAGATAATAAAGGGTCTGGAGCACCTCTCTTATGAGGAAAGGCTGAGTGACCTGGGTCTGTTCAGCCTTGAGAAAAGAAGACTGAGGGGGGATCTGATCAATGTCTATAAATATCTAAGGTGTGGGAGTCAAAGAGACAATGCCAGACTCTTTTCAGTGGTGCGTGGCAATAGGACACGGGGAAATGGCCACAAACTGAAGCATAAGAAGTTCCACACAAATGTGCATAAGAACTTCTCCACAGTGAGGGTGATGGAGCACTGGAACAGGCTGCCCAGGGAGGTTGTGGAGTCTCCTTCTCTGGAGATGTTCAAGACCCTCCTGGACACCTACCTGTGCAACCTGGTCTAGGCAACCTGCTTTGGCAGGGAGGTTGGACTTGATGATCACTAGAAGTCCCTTCCAGCCCCTGCAATTCTGTGATTCTGTGGTAATATATTTAAATATATTGATTTAAATTAGATTAATGGAATTAAATTTGTGTTTTCTAGAGTGTCATATTTCCTTAGATATTAATAATTCTAAAACAGCAGAAACATCAGTGTATCACACACACACAAAAAAAACCCACCAGGAAATAGCTGCAGATCTTGGTTGTCTAAAAAATAAATGTCACATTCTTTCATGTCTGAATTGAGCAAAGGAAGTTCTCTTTTCAGTTGAAACATTGTTGATATCAGCATGTCCTTACCATCTCAGGAAAGAGGTGTCTCCGATCCCATTTTCTCACAATTTGCAAAGCCGTTGTTTTAAATGTTTTTTGTTTTTTAGCAGACAGCTCATTAGATCTCATTACCAGTCAGCAGCTGTCACAGGGCATGGATTTCAAACTTATGGCAAAATAGCTCCTCACAAAAGCTTTCTCCAAAAATGGGGAAACAATTTGTCATTAACCCCGAATGACATTATATAAGGCTGCATTTACACCTTTTGCTCTGATGAAGAGCATTTCAAAATTCAGTAGTTTAAACTTGTTTCATAGCATTTATTCTGCTTAAAATGATGATTTTTGCTATTGGAAAACCTTAAATAAATGAAGTGAAATAAAAGATATTTCATCTCTAAATTTCATTATAAAAATAGGAAGGAAATGTTTTATTTGATTCTCCTCACAGAACATTTGCAAGGAAAGAGGGATATCAGGGAAGAAGAATCTAGAGCAGGCAACTCTCAGTAGTGTCACCAGAAACTGTAGGGTTAGTATATTATATTGAGGGAAAAAAACGGATGTCTAGGGAATTTTGGTAACATAACTGCAGAATTAAAAATTTTAATTTAATGTTTGTGAATGGATGCATTTCAAAGGTCTTCTAAAAAACATTCAGTATCATCAGAAAAAAACAGGG
Organism: Numida meleagris; assembly: GCF_002078875.1. Taxonomy (NCBI): domain Eukaryota; kingdom Metazoa; phylum Chordata; class Aves; order Galliformes; family Numididae; genus Numida; species Numida meleagris. Next base: position 74,458,623 of record NC_034411.1, on the reverse strand, counting down.
ATTGTTATTTGAAGACCAAGGAACAACATATAAATGATCTTTTTACTTGAACTTTTTATTCTTTTTTTCTAGAAAATATAAAATGAAAAATTTCACACAGTGTTTGAGGTCCAAATGGCCTCCAACTGCTGTCATATCAAGAGTTTTGCATCCTTAAGTAGAAACACAAGTGGCAGAGCAATATACAACATATTCCATAATTTGAAGGCTGACGGGTAGTTAAAGAATACAATAGCTTCAATTATTAAAAAATATATATTGCAGCTTCTCAGGCAGTTTGTTATACATTTTCTGGAAAAAAAAAAGGAAATAAGATTTGATTTACAAGATAGTTTGTGATTCTGACAAGGTTTTTCTGTATTTTTCTTTGATTTTTATTATTACAGTCTTTTTAATAAAGCATTTCATGGTGCTGCTTTTTTTTTTGCTTTTTTTTGTTGTTGTTGTTATTTATTTCTTCTTGATATGAAGTATATATATGTACCAAATTACTGTCTTCCATAGGAGAAAAGTGATCTGTTCTTTTGTTGACTATTTTGACTGTTAAACAAATGGTTTCTAGTTTTACCATCTTCCACTTGTGGAATATTTACAGCATTTAACTAAAGAATTCTATTAAATATTTTACAAATCCTTATAACTATGATGTGCAACTGCCAAAGCATAACATAAAAGAAAATATTATGGAGCATTAAAGCAAGATAGGTTATAAAAGCTACTTTTTGGAGTCTAAATAAGCACATTTTGATATTTTATGTACAAAGAGCATTACCTATCTTCCCAGTGTAAACTTGTACTAGGGTTTAAGCAGAAAAGCTTCCTGGAATTTCTTTGAGTTATCTGAACAGTTCATCTGGAAAATTAAGCAACTAAAACATGACTCAAGTAAAATGTTTATGAAAGCAAACATAATCAGTTCTTAAATAGTAGCAAGGATAGTACTGTAATGCACAAATTACATTAACCTAACAATAACAACAGCCAGGGCAATGCATCCTTATCCAGCCGTACTTAAGTTTCCTCTCTTTATCTCTGTATTTGGGGCATATGTGAGTTAGATCTTGCATCACCCTCGCACACTTGAGGACTGTGTCTCACTTCCACATAGCAGATTTCCATCTGGCTGCCAGTGATGGGCCTTGAAGTAATGGCACCTGACGAGGTGTACTAGCTTTCCAAGCTGAGGGGAATCCAAATGATGATGCTCTGGAAATCATCAGAGAGGAATTCTTCGTACACAACTTTATGTACCTAGAAATGGATTTGTAAACTTGAGCTAGTCACTGTAAATTCTGTAGTCAACAGAAAGAGCTAGTCATCTCCAAAGTGATTCAGCTCCCTTGCACGGGATTCATGATACACTAATAAAGCTAAATTAGAAGATTCCATTTCTGTATGCCTGCATATTTACAATGAAGCTACTGGAATAAATAACAGCTGTCTTATTTTCTGTATTTTTAAAAGAAATTAATTACTTGCATTGGTTTATATGAAGATTCTGGTCCTGCGGTAGGTTTTAGGAATGTCCTGAGGACACCAACAAGATTCAGGATTTAGGGAGAGGGACATATGTGTTCTGAATCCCTGCCAAGCTGGATAGAACAGCTTGTAATCACAAATGTAACAAGCTTAAGCAAGAAGCTGAACTACACAGAATACATTAATTTCTGCCAGTATGCAGTTATGACACTTCTAGGAACTTAAAAAGAAAGTATAATGACATCTGCAAAGTACAAGTTCTTCCACAATGTAGTGGCTTTGAGATCACAACTTTGAACTCAAGCAGGTAAGATTTACGTGATAGGCCAAAGATCACAAAGGCAATCCATAGGAGGGAAGTGATGTGAGCCAAGGACCCAACTTCTGAGCTAATAGTTGAAATAGTCTGTAAATCAGACTTTCTTTTTGACATCTCACTATGTGAGAATGTAATTTTTTTCTAAGCAAAACATGTTCCAGATGGTTTACATTTGTAACCATGCTTGAGGAAGAATTATGAATGTACTTGTTTGGCTTCCATGTTAGAATTACATGATGAAATATTTATCATTTATGAGTGTCTGGACCTAATATTTACACATGGTTTTCACTTTCAGAAATCAAATTCATACTCTTTTTTTTCTTTTCTTTTTTTTTAAATAAATCTTGTATTGATAGGAATAGTGTTGCATAGACAGAAATATGAGAGTGTCACGGTTGACAGAGTGATTTCTTGCTCATAATAAAAATTTTCAGAACTGAATTTCACCACATTTCAAGATTTTGCATCTATTAATGTGCTAAGAAAACTGCTGCTGAATCTTTCAAAATGTTAGCATTTATGGGAATAAGTTAAAAACTTTGGATTGAAAATATGGGGAAGCAAACAATGGGAAAGTGAATGTATTCTTAACAAGTTTCTGCAAAATTTATTACATATTCCTGACTAAAACAATTCAACTAGCCTTATTAAGTAGATATTAGTCTGTAAAAATAACTCTAAAGGCTTTGAAACATCATATTTCTGTACTTAAGTTCTCCAAGAGTATCCTATAATTCAGAACACCATACAGTTCTTAAGTGTTCTGAATTCCACAGTTCTCCACCTTCTCTTATGGTTAACTGCCCTCTTTTGCTTGAAAGAGGGTGTGGGTTTTTTTTTTTTTTTTCAGATCATATTCAAGGATCAAAACCAAAGAAGTAAAAAATCCTACGTATTTATTTTTGTTTCGTAAGACACTAGTCATCTTAGAACACATTGGCCCTTATTACAATGATTGCATAGTCCTGATTGAGTCTGAAATTTGTGGCTGTAATGGCATATAGCAGTAGTAGTATCTGTCCTATTATTGATGACTGAAACTGTTAAAGAGCTTGTATGTTGCAAAGTCCTTCATCTGGCTGTCTGTAGAAGTAATTTTTACTCTTTAAATATGGAATAGTTTTGAGCTATATATCAAAACAAAGGTGCAGAATTTGATGTAGTAAATTAGCAATGTATGAGATCTAAAAATAACTAAAACTTAGGAGTAGATGAGGTCCTTAAAATAAATTGCTTTCTGTGCCAGTACTAAAGACATGACGATTATGATTTATATTAAGTATATAGCAATTAGCATGCAAAACTTGATTTATTTTTCAAGCTATTTCAAAAGACAATAGAGAACAGTTTGTCATTGTGTTTCTATCTCAAACTCTCTCCTTTGGACAGATTCTCAGCATACTATGACAGGTACATATTTTCTCATTGTGTAATATGTTTACCATTAATGTTGTTAATCTACTTTTGTGCATTCTGATAATTGCTCAGGCTTTGGCTAGACACTAACTTGGCTATGGAATTGAGCATATTTGACTGCAGAAAGTAGCAATATCTTTGCAATTTTCACACTTTTTCTTGATTTTTTATGTACAATTTCAGCTGTCTTAATGGGAAGGTAAGAGATGGAACTCATTGGAAAGGGAAAATACATCAGACATAGTTCTACTTGCTGACATGGATTGCTCTGCAACCATGAGATTCTTGTAAGTCTCATTCTCTTCTTTTTTATTTCCAGAAACTTCATACAATTTGATTATGATCAAGTCTGGGTTTTTTTGTTAGTTTTTTTTTTTGTTGATGATGTTCATTTGTTGGATTAATAGTTTTTTTCCTGCCAAATAGTCCAGAATCCATTGGATTCTTGGTAATAATCCTATGGCATATCCTGCAGATAGAAAGATTTTAAATTGCTTTCAGTCTTGGATGTTTTTGCTCTGAAATTAGTAATCTTTTCCCCCTTTTTGCTGTTGCTGTTGTTTCTTCTAGGTTAGTTTTATGCAATGATCCTACAAGGTGGTACATAGTGGGGAAAAAATATTTTAATCACTGCATTTGGCTTATGTGGTGAGGTTATTGCCGCGGATTTTCCAGGGATTTAGAGCCGAATACTACACGGTGCAGGAAGCATGACAATCTCAATATGAGTACACAAGCTTCAACTTTAATGGAGTACTTCACAACATATATAGAAACTGAGTTACACCTGGGAAATTGCCATTGGTGGGGCTACCCCAGCCCCATCCTCTGATTGGTGATTACAACTTGTTGAACAAACAAAGCCAAACAGCAACCACCCCCCTGCGCCCAACAGTTAACCTCCTGATACTTCTGTCCTTGGACTCCACCCCACCCAAGGACCCCTAGGCCCTGCCGACCGTCCACCGAGAACTACTCCATACACACACTCTGCAGTACTTCCTTGCTTGTACAGTCGCTCAAGTGATCCGTGGCCACCCTAATCCTGCAACAGTTATGAAGTGGTGATGTAGCAGCAGGGCTGCTGTGAGCAGAACACAGCACTGCCCCGTATCAGACTAGAGCCAGCTCCAGCTGCTGCTCCAAATGGGACAGATCTCTACTAGAGCTGAGCCATGGGCAATGCTGGGTGCGCTCTGGGAGGGCAGATTTAAGGGAAAAAAACTGCTGTGCAACAGCAGCTGGAAGAGAGGAGTGAGAAATGTGAAAAAAGCAGCCCTGCAGGCACCAAGGTCAGTGCAGGAGGAGGGCAGGAGGAACTCCAGACATGGAGCAGCAGTTCCCTCTGGCCTGGGCTGGAGCTGCAGCCCATGGAGAGCAGCATGCAGTGCAGCAGGAGGGCTGGGGAAGCTGCCACCTGTGGGGACCTGTGTGGAACAGTCAGCTCCTGAAGGACTGGCCCCATGGTATGGATGGATGTTGGAGTAGTTCTTGAAAAGCTGCAGCCTTCAAGCCCATGCAATATCAGTTCAGGAAGGATGGCATCCTGTGGAAGGGACTCTATGTTGGAGCAAGGTAATCAGTGAAGGAATGACAAAGATGAGACATTATGGACTGACCACAGACACCATTCCCCTAAGCTGCTTGGGAGGAAGGGCTAGAAGAGAAGACTGAGGGAAGATGTTCTTAGGTTACTTTTAGTTCTCACTGCTCTAGTATTGTTTAGTCTAGTAGTGTTTGTTAGTATTAGGCAATAAATTATATTAATCTTCCTACACTGAGTATGTTTTGTCCATGATGGTAATGGATGAACAATCTCTCAGACCTTATCTCAATCCTTGAGCCCTTTTTTATTATATTTTGTCCTCCTCTTCCTTTGAGGAGGGGGTGTGAGAGACAGATGTAATGTTAGAGCGAAACCAGCATAAAAATTATATTTATATGTTGTACGTTTAAAAGATAAACACTGTAATCTTATACGGAAAAGAATGAAACCAACTCCTGCCACCCTAACCACCAACACATCTCCTTCCACATCCCAATAAGTATCCAGAAGAGAAATATGAGTTAGTTTTGGGTGAGATTTTTGGAAAACACTATTCTGGGGAAGAAGCTATATTTTCTGTAATGGTTGTTATCAGTAGATCTCAACCTTCCTTGGAAATCTCTATTTTACAAAAGAGAAACTGAGTCATCATAATATGACTTTATTCATCTGAGGTCAAAACTGCTGCTGAGCAGGAAATAGAAGTTTAAATCCTTCCCTAAAGCAGCTCATTGACTATGAGCTTCAGAATCCAGGATTAACCTGTGCAATCTGTTTGTTTGTGGGGTTGAAGAAGGTGTTAGGTACTGCAGTCAAGTATCAGTTTAAGCTTCTTTGACATTCAGTATGAGAGAGAACAGTTCTTAAAGTGTTTTTAAAAGTTCAGCACATGAACTATACTTTGTGCTGCAAGCTCATTCATTTTGCCAACTTGAACAGTCAGCTGCAATATACCCTGCCTATAAGGGCATAAGAAAACATCATCAAAAAATTGAACATATTGTTGTACCCTAACAGGGTATGATATTCAAGCCCAAAGTGTTTATTTACTTTAAAATACTTAAAAACAATCTTTCAGACTTCTAAAAGTCTATTTCAGGTGAAAAACGTTCTGTCCTACTTTCTTAGGTTTGAAGTTTCTTTATTAGCAAGGTTCCTTCTCATCACACCTCCATATTGGTTAAGAATAAATTCCAATACATGACTTCTACTTCCTAGAAAAGTCTTCTAAGTGAATTGCTGAGTGATTCTGTCCTGATTATCTTTTTGTTTGCGAAACTACAAAACTAATGCCCATGAATTTTGTATACATAAGGGGAAATCTTCATGGTCAGCTATAGTTTATTCTTGGAGTTTAAAAGTGTGAGCTCAATGGTAAGATGCAACTTATCAGAAGAAAACAGAGACCCATTGGACTTATTCATAGAAACTTAGGTTCTGTATGATTTAAAGTACAGCAGTGCTAAGATGCAAGTTAGTGACAGCTTTGTGTCAGTAGTGATATTTGATAGTCCAAGATAGGTACAGAGTTACATCTGTATCCAAGATCTCTCCATGAATTCCCTCACAACAATATATATACATTTAGATGAAAGCGAAATCTTGTTTTATTTCTGAAGGAAAAGTAGAGAATTAAGGATACAACCAAATCACATCCTTAGAAAATAAAGTGCTGTGCCTCTGGTTAATTGAGTTTTATCACAGACTTGATCAAATTTTCTGGTCAATACAGGGAATGATTAAACCTCTGTGTTTTAAAAATGTTTTAGTTTGTATCATACAACTTTATATCCACACTCAGACCATCTTTTGTCATCTTCCACTCAACTAAATTATTAGTGGAAGCCCAATTTTAGAAAAAAGGAAGTAATCAGTAATTTACTAGAATTAGTAAATATTCCTAATATCGTATATTTTATAATGAAACTGGAGCATTTTACAAACATCGTACAAAAATACTGTCAGATTAAGTTTATGAGTTCAATGGAGAATTTTACACGTTTTAGCTTGAGACCAAAGGACTTTGCATCAAAATAGAGGAACCGTGAAAGGTCGTACAGAATGCAGGAATCTAAAAATCCAGCTGTTACAAATAAAATATTTAGCTCTTCATTTTCCAGCCAAAATGATAGAATTAAAATTTAGATTTTAGTCAGCTTAACTCTGTTATTTTCAATGGGATTATGGTGATTGTTACTAGTACAGAACTTCACATAACTAAACACTCTGTGTATGCCTATTTTCTGCACTTACTTTTCTTCTAGCTAATGTATCTTTAACCTATGAAGTCCTCTGTTGCAAGATAAATATGAAAAATTAATCAATGGGATTTGCATCAGAGAGGTATATTACATGATTTGTTTATGTAAATAAGACAAGAAGTGAACGCTCCAAGGGCAAACAGTAAGTGATATTTGATTGGAGCTATTAAGATCTACGTGAAATGCTGCTTAATAAAATAACACCATGTGACTTCCAGTGCTAGATTAAGCAAAAATGTTAACGCGTTATTTAAACAGAAAGAAGGAACAGATAGCATTTTTATTTTTTGTTCATGGAGAGGAATAACATATCTGTTATTGTTAAAAACAAAAATTACTAATAATTGTCCATTATCCTTTGCGAATGGCCTGATATCTAATGAATGTATGTACTTAGAGATTCATTCCCTAGATAGTAAACTGTTATTATTAAGAGGTAGAGAAAATAAATGTATTTTCACCTGAAGTATGAATTACTTCCATGATTTCTTACAGAAATACGTATAAGAAATAATTTGTTAATTCACTGACTAATAAAGGCAATCTTGAGGAAAAAAAAACACATTTTTCTGGAAATGAGACAAGACTTTCCTATCTTCTTCAACAAGGATAGCTTGTTGAAGCTATCCTTGGACCTGGAGAGGTTTATCTCTCCAGTATCTTCCTCATTTCCCATCAGACCAGTTTTCTGATTGACATCTGAATAGGTTTGTTTTTTTTTTCTTTTGGTAGAAATTCTTCATGTACCATTTTACTCAGTCAGAGTATACTTCAAAAGAACTTGCTTGAAAATAGAGGATCCAATCAGGTCAACAACAGAGGGGAAATCTGAATGCTTGACTTGATGAAAGCTACCAAAATATTTACTTGCAAGAAAGTTTCCTCATGAGCTAGTCTGCTGCATAATGATCAACAATGTGCTCCTTTGTCAGTTTTAATCAAAAGGTTCTGATGCTACTAAAATAAGTTTCTGGGCTTGCCTGTACTCTCTAATTTTTTGTCATCTCATTATGCATGTAAGCTTTCATGCTTAACATGCAATATGTTTCCATCTCTATGTCTTCTAAATATTTTAGATGCAACCAAAAACATTATTTAGACTTCAGTAAATTCAGGATCAACCTTTTTATTTATGCATATTTATAATAATGCTATTTCTAAAAAGATGTATGCAAGGCTAACTAGCCAGAGAAATAATACATTCATGAACAATGCGATAGGAAGGAATTATAGGCATCATGTATGGTCATGTTCTGAAGATGCTAGAGAGAAGCTGAACTCAAGAAGTGATTTAATAGTTTGAAGTACTTAAAAGAGCTAGGCATCCCTATCTCAACATTATAAAATACTAGGTTGTGAAGTAGTATTGCTATGGATGGATGTTCAGGCTAGATTTATGAGAGGCTCATAAAACTCTGTGCTAAAATTGCCTTTAAGACACTAATGGCATTCTCTGAAGAACTTACTTTCAGTCTCTGATTATTTGAGCCTCGGAACTGCCTAAGTCTCCACTGGCAAACTTTTGTCACAGGCCTAAATACATATTAATGGATGCATGGACAACTTCTTCTGATGGTGCTGAACAGATGAGGCAGTTCTGTACAGTTTTAACTTATTCCAGTATGATAATATTACAATAGCATATATTTTATTCTTCCATTAATTAATGACTTAGTAGGTTATCATCCAACAAATGGCCCAAACACACTTTGGATAAGAAGTTAATAAATATTAGCATAGCTATAGATACATAGCATAAGGAAGAATCATTTAATGTTACATTAAGGCCATTAAGCACAAGAAGCCAAACACCTGAGGGATGAATTCAGTAACCATAAAGAGAAAAAAGATGCAGCTAGACCTATAACCATGACCTATCTCATTATGTTCATATCATCATTGCAATTTCATTTTATAATTGTTATTAAAAAACTGTGTAGAAGGCAAAACCTCTTCATTTCTAGCACACATCATAAACTCTGTTATGTTAATTGCAGACTATAATGGCTTTCTTGCCATGATTTTTATTTGTTTCACTATATTACAGTGTTGTGTTAAACATACATATCAGGTTAAATTCTGCATAAATTTACTGATTATATAGGAACTATATTAGATGCTAGTACAAAATTTATATCTGTGTAAAAAAAACTCACAGGAACTTCATAGACATTAATTAAGATAATTTTTAAAATACACAAAAAAGCATTAAAATATGAATTGATAATTAGTTTAACAGGTATTAGTATCAACACTGAATATAACATTTGGACATCTGAGTGAGTTCCAAAAATGAAAAGAGCAGCAAAGACAGAATATATCACAGTCCTGGCTTATTAATATATTTTTTTCGCATTTTCAACATATTTGATTGTCTCGTAGCTAGCATCTCTGATACAACTAAATACTGACACTACATATGTTATTTCCAGAATATCAATAATATGTACCTGTATTAAGAGCCTGGTGCACTCAGGGTTTGTGTCTCTACCATTCTATATCAAAGTCCTCCAATTCAATATTTGTTCAGTTCAGCTGGTGCTTCTGAAGATAAGTCCACAGATGTAGTTCTAAAACATGTTCTGAGAGGAAGTACAGAATAACAAAATATTCATCCATTATCTTAGTTCATTCCATTCAAACAATATAGTTGCCTTAAATATGCATAACTGCGTGAGGACTTTGGTAAAGATTTGAATATTAATCTAGTTTAGCATTCAGTCTGCTAAGTATTTTCAGTAAGCCACCTTGTTAAATTCCTTGTATTTAAAATATTTCATTTTTATAAAAGTTTTCTTCCTTCTATTGTGATCTTGGAGTTTCTAAATTCAGTGTTTAAGACATGCCCAAACATTGAGGCTCGATTATATCCCAAGTAGTTTCCTCTGGCAGTCCAGAAAATAAGGTCATCATTAGCAACTTATATGTCACTACATTTTTATTTTTAAGCAATTGGATTGAGCAATTGGATTAACATTCACATTTTATATTTTTGTCTAGGTCTAAGATAACAGTGTAGTTCATTTCACAGTATAGAAAAAATACATCATTTTCATGTTAGGATGCCAAAGCAGATGGAATAAATTGTATCCTCAACATATCTCTCTCTCACTGTAAGCTATTCAAGGAGTCCTAATGTATTTCTTGGAGTATGTACAAAATCAACTTGACCAAACAGCCATGTACATCTCTGTAATAGGAGATATCAGTTTTGTGTTGCAGAAGATTAATTTTAGTTGAGATGAATCTTAACTGAAATGTCTGAGTTTTAGATGTCTTTGGTAAGTCACAGTAGTTCTCACTCTATTTTGGTAAAAGTGAGCTCACTAAACCATTAGGAGAGAATGACGGTAAAGTAAATACTAAGTTCTACAGAGCCCTGTAGATTTGGACATTCTTTTGGTATATATAGCAGTATACGGAAATTAAGATTTGTGGTTTGTTTGTTTTTTTTTAAATAGTCATAAATATATTTGCATAGTGTTCTGTCCTAAGTAGGTTTCTTAAAGGAAGCAGAGGCTGGAGATTGCTAATAATGATGTCTAAAGAATAGAAAAATCCGAACAATAGATATTATTTTATATATATATATATATTTCATTATCTTTTGTCAACAAAGCAACCAACCAACAAAATGAACTGAAACAATAAAAAACAAGATTCTTTAGTCACACTGCAACTAGAAAAAAAAAGAGAGCACCAACTTTTGAAAGTACCAAAGAGACTCCTGTTCTGCAGGTCTGAACTTTTTAAGACTGACATCAATAAAAAGTCATATTTTTATTCATAAATGCTTGATTTTTCAGTGTTTGCATTTCAAATCTGTCTTTCATACTTCCATTAATTTGAAGCGAAGTGAGAAGATATTTCAGAAAAAGGAGTGTTAAAGGAAGAGGAAAGAGAAGGAAAAAGAAAAAAAATCTATCTAAAAACTTTCTTCTTTATTTATTTCTTTTTAGTATAATTTAAATAATATGTATATGATTACATGGCTCTTCCAGATTCGAAATCACTTAGCCCACTTATCATTAGTTATTGTCCATAAGATTACTGACTTATTAGCCCATGGCTATCAACTGAGTTAGGGTGACTTTAGAATTGTATCTAATAACCTGGTATATCTAACAACTGTCCAAATATAGCCTTGTAAAATTGACCAAGTGTCATAGTTTTATGATTTTTGGTTATCAGTATTCCACATCATAACATCATGCGGTGCACTGAGAGTTAAAGAGTTACTGCTCCAGTTCCGTGGATCGTCAATATAAGAGAAGAATAACTACATACTCCAGAGGACTTTTCGCATGTGATCAAACCTTTCAAGGTGGAGTTTGTACAACAGTGAAAATGTTTCTAAATAGATTAAATTAAATAACTTTCATTGTACTGATTAATTTATTATTCTACATGATATTTTTTCATATAATTTTCATTTTATTTTTACAACTACAGTGTATGTTTAACCTGAAAATACTTGACATATGTAAGGGCATATAGCAGAAATGTTTGCTAAATCTCTCTGGATATGAAATGGGAATGTAATAGGACATAGAAAAAAAGACTTGCTTCACAATGTTTTGAAGGAAAAACAAACAAACAACAACAACAAAACACAAATTTAAGTGACTATAACTTTAAGAAACTATAACATTTGTACTTCATTGTTGGTCAATTAGTGGTAAAATTCTGTCTTATACCATATGCAAATATTCTTCATCTAGTGGTACTGACAGGTTGTAGTAGTCCTTTCCAGACTAATATTAAATAAACTTGTTGTCTGTTGAGGACTTCAGCCAAAATACATCGATAAAAGAAAGTAATAGGCTACACATAGATCAGAGATCAATTAGAATCTGTAGTTATCATGGAAAGATGTTATGGTCACAAATCGCTAGCACAGTTAAGCATAAGCAAACAAGTATTTATTATGTCTGTGGCACAAGAACATCTGAAGTTCATAAGTAGTTTTATAGAAACTAGGGCAGAGTTTCATGCTATTATCATAATTTTAAGAGATTCACATTTCATTTATTCTCACTATTCATTTTATTCTGTTTAGGTCAGATTCTTTTCTTCAGAATGAACAGTAATTTACATTGTGAATAATCCCAGTTATGTTGTTAAAATCAGTGAATAAAAGATTACTTGGATATAACATGATCCATAGACAAAGAAGTCTTGGTATGCTCAACATGTTATTGAAATTTTGATATTATTTATATGCCTACTGCAAACAAAAATGATCTCTTTGAAGGATACAGGTGGGCCAGTTTACAATTTTGGACAAATTCTGCCTTTTTATCTGTGTGTGTGTGATATAATTGGTCTTGATGCAATGAAAAAGTCCTGGACCTCTGCAGAACATGACAACCAATAGAGATCTTCATTCTCTTTTGGAGACAGTTGAGCTTGTTATGTGAACCACTGGTCTGCAGAGTAAGCTATGGTACCATGCTTTAGGCTGCTAGTGTATCACAGACATATTTAAAAGGAAATTATCATTTTTTAAAACACTCTTGCAAATTAGAAACAAAAAAAGTCAGTGGAGGTAAGGATAACAAGTTTCAGTTTATACATTTTACTCTATTCTGCTTATTTTATTGTAATGGATAGCCAAGTGTTAATCATTTGAAGACATGGTAAACAGCTAAGCACTGCCTATAGTTCTGTAGAGGCAGGACTTCAGAATTTCTTCTCATTATGCTGGGAATATGAAAAAGAAAACTTACCTTGGGACTGACCTTTACTTGGGATTGATTTTAAAAATGAGTGAGGCAATTAGAATTGCATATTATTTTCTTCTCAAATCTTAGTTTGATATTCAATGCTGTTATTATTTTATGTAAATATACTGCAATAGCAGGAAATCTTTGCAAGACTTGACATGATTAGCTCCAAGGCTGATTTTATTATGAGAGACTGCTCTAAATCCAAGGGTCAGAATCTTGGCTATAAGCCTTGTTTGTCAAATGTAATTCCTTCATTAACAAAATTTGCAGTTTTCCAAGCATTCTATGACACAGACTTTACATTGTTCCAAGGACTCAAAAGGGCTGGGTCACTAGAACAACAGAGAAGTGTCTCTTCTCTGATAATCATGATATTTGAACCTATTCATCCATATTATGAGCCATCAATAAAGTCCACTTTATTCTTTTTAAGTAGGAAAGAAACTCTTAAAGGTAGGAAAAAGAGTGAGAGAATGAAGATATACTGATACAGTTACATGCTCTGGATAATACCTCTAGGAGAGTGATACAGGTATTACAATTGTTGGGATAAATCCTTATTTATTAGTGAGAGTTTAAATTATCCACTGATTGACCTCAGTACCTTCATAAGCAGATTCCCAGATAACCTTGCCAATTAGTTCCCTAAGAACCATTAAATCTGCTCTCCCAGTCTCAAGGTTGAGGTTTTGGTAGCAGTTTTCTTTCTGTTATCAAAGACTTAAAATTCTTCATTGTAACTGTGGCCAGGATGGTTGCCAACCACCATTTCACCCATGAGACCTTCTCTGTTTAGAAGGAACAAATCTGGAAGGCTGATTTTTCTGGTTGGCACCCTTATTACCTGTACCAAGGTACAAATCAGCATGTATTAGCAATCTCATGGACCTGCTTGTATTAATTTTGCAGTATTTCCAGTTAATGTCTGGCAAGTTGAAGTCATTCATACAAACAAGGATGGCTGATCTAGAGATAGTTTCTAAGTTCCTTAAAGAAAAATAATTAATCATTGTCATCATCCCATCTGGATGGCCTATAATAGACCAGTCATAATAGGGAAGGGGAAGGGAAGCCGAAAGAAATTAGAAAGAATCTTTCACCCATGTCATAAGACTATTTTTATAAGATGTTGGTGTGTCTTCATATTAAAAAGAAAAATCATATAACACTGAAAATAAGTAATACTATTGGGAAGGAAATAAAATAATTGTAACAGAGTGGCCTGAAACTTCAAAGTAACTAATGTAAGGACATCACCCAAATTATTTTACGTTAGCTTAAAACAAACAAAAACAGTTAAATGTCTTAGTCAAACAATTATGCCAGAGATTGATAAGTGAAAGGTAGATGATATGCATTGTATATCCTGAAATTAAAGTCATGCTCTTTTCTCCGAGATAATTGGATGTATCATTATCATTCATGCTTATAATACGATACATATAAATTATAAATAATGCAACAAATCATGTGCTTGTGAATATCAATGTAATTCCATTTACTGAAATGAATGTATTGAATTCTGTTAATTGCATGTTCTGGTTCATACTACCTGAAATCACCATATATTAGTGATTTCACTAATATATCTTAACTATTACTACTGCATGAATAGTATTACCAGTGAATCCACAAGTTTGGATTAAATGATAGACAACAGTAAATATTCTGTATTTGAATATTCTGCTTATTAAAGGAAATTGACATTTTACTACAAAATTTAATGGAATAGAATCGTTCAGAAACTCAAAGCAATTTTTTCTTCCTCATGGCATATTTCACATTCTATTGGAATTTCCATGGAATATAATACACAGATAGAAAAATCCAGTATATAATATTAAACATAAAGAAAAAAATAAGGCTAGATAAAATATTTGATGGCAACTTTAACAGACAAATAATAAAGATCCAAATACATATAAAGTAGGATATTTCACAACAAAATATCAAGAATTGAGTGATTTTAAACCATCTGATTGTGACCTGAATTTTCTAGAAAATGTGTCAGTATCATTTACTTCAAGCTCTTAAAGTGGTTGTTAAATTTAAATGCAATCAAAACCAAGAGCAAAAAAAAAAAAAAAGAACAAGGACATTAAAATAATAATAAAAAATTGATTTTCAGAAACCAATTAAGGAGACAAGCCTGAACTATGTATTGCAAGGTTACCAGACCTGAAAGTGCTTCACAATTGCAAAGTACGACGGGGCATATCCCATTTACATTCAAATTTCTTAAAAGTTTCCCAGATATAAAAGAGTTTAGAAGTTTTTTCTATTCATGCCATCATTTTGTAGTTTTCTAACCATGGTATGTAAACCTAGTACACTTCAGCTATCAAGTCTGGAAGCAACCTGAATCTTCGTCTGTGGGAGTGTAAGCAGACTTGGTTAGGTGTGGAATTCAGATGGACCAGTTTGTCTTTTGTAGTAGGTTGCAATCTATTTTAGTCGCATGAACACAATTCTGAGCTTTATAGAAAAAGTGAAAAAGAAAAATATCTCTGAAATTGTGCTAGTGCTTTACAGATAAAACAATCACAAATGTGAAACAATCATTAACATTTTCTAACTTCACTTGGGTGAGTTGAGTACTACTGTGTTCAAAATTAACTTTTTTCTCATTGCAAGGTTGATCTCAGGTTGCTGTGCAACTTTATTCCAGAACATCTCACGGGTGTGAATGGTGCATATGCTTTTTTGGGGAACTTCTGTGCAAGGGAAACTTTAGCTTCCACACAACTCTGGCTCTATGTTGGAAACTGCAATTTGCTTTTCTAGTTGTTTCACATAATGTTTTTGAGACAGCAGGTTCAACACTTTAAAATAAATGAACTACTTGTATAGACCAAAAAAAAAGGAATAGAGGAAAATCTACATTGTCCACAGTGGAATTTTATATTTTAAACTTAACAATTACAACAAAAATAACCTTTAAAGCAAGATGTTTGAGGATTTGGGACTACAACAGGTACTAAAACAAGAAGCTACCAGAATGTTTCTGGCACTTTGATAAAACACTATGCGAGTAGTGTGAACTTTTGAAAGATATGTGTAGAAGAGAAAACAGGGAAAAGCGAAAGAGAGAAACATGAACACAGGAGCACAAGTGTTCTGGTACTGATCAAATGAGAGAATTACATCAATGATAACTTGCTGTCATGCCTGAAAGTGGCTGAATAACTTCATTCTCTGTGAAACAATACAACAGTGGAGAGTTTGCAGGTTCCTTTGATCTTTATTAGTGATGATCCTTTATAAGCAAAGCATTTGCTGATAACTTTTCAGGGCTTTAAATAAGCTGCAAGATTAAGCATAGACTGTAACCTCACACAGAAGATTTTGATGAAATGTGTTTAGATGAAAAGCAGAGGAATTTCTTTTGCACTGTATTTCTTTTGCACTGTATTTCTTTTGCATCTTCTGCTTTCAGGACAAAACTTTTAAGTATTTTTATTTAGGTGAATGTTGTGGTTTAACCTGGCAGGCAGTGAAGCACCACACAGCTGTTCATTCACTCCTCACCTCCCAGTGGGATGGAGGAAGGAACTGAAAAAAAAAAGTAGAACTTATGGTTTGAGGTAAAGACCATTTACTAAGTCAGAAATTGAAAGTAAAAAAAAAAATAGTAATGATTATATATATTTACAAAACAAGTGATGCACATCACAGTTTCTCACCCCTGCCAACCAATGCCCAGACAGTCCCCAAGCAATCATAGAATGAAAGAATCAGAGAATGGCCATGTGTCATGGTTTTGTGGTTTGTTGTCGATATTTCACATCATAACATCATGCGGTACACTGGGAGTTAGAGTTAATGCTGCAGCTCCGGTCTCAGAAGAGAAGAACGAACCACAATTCCCGGAAGACTTCACGTTTTCATTTCCATCTTACAGGGAGAGGGAAAGATAAAACTGACTGGAAGTTGTGAGTCTTTCTCTGCTCCCTGGCGGATCAGAGCAAGAGCTTCAGTTTTTAGAAATTCTTTCTCATTTATTTGATTTATTAGCTTCACTCCCAATTAACTTGTATTTCGCTACTGCAATTAATAAACTAAGTTTGTTTTCCTCCTCAGATTGTTGCTGCTGTTTTGTTTTGGTTTGGCTTGGTTTTGGTTTTGGTTTTGATTTTTGTTCCTTTTCTCCCTTTCCCTTTTTTGGGGGGTCAGGGGGCTTGTGGGCCTGCTGTCCCCCTGCCATGGACACAGATCTAGAGATAAAACCATGACACTATGGTTAGAAGGGACTTTAAAGATTATTGAGTTCCAACCCCTATGTCATGGGCAGAGTTGCCATACAGTTTGCCCAGGGCCACATCCAACCTGTCTTTGATCACCTCCAGGGAAGTGACATCCACAGATTCTCTAGGCTACCTGTTCCAGTGCCTCACCGCCCTTGGATCCAATTCTAACATCTAACCTAATTCTTTCCTCTTTTAGTTTAAAGCCATTTCTCTTTGTACAATCACTATCAGACTATGTAAAAAGTCACTCCCCTTCCTTCTTATAAGCTCCCTTCAAGTACTGCAAGGCTACACTGAGGTCTCCCCAGAGCCTTCTCCTCTCGAAGCTAAACAAGCTCAACTCCCTCAACCTTTCCTCATAAAAGAGGTGCCCTTTGATCATCTTCATGTGCCTCCTCTGAGTGCTCCAACATTATTTCCTGTACTGGGGGCCCCAGTCCTGGAAGCAGTACTCCAGATGGGACCTCACAAGGGCAAGCAGAGAGGGACAGTCACCTCCCTCACCCTTCTGGCCATTCCTCTTATGGTGCAACCTAGGATGCAGATGACCTTCTGGGCTGCAAGCACACACTGCTGGCTCATGTCCAGCTTTTTGTCCACCAGTGGCTGCTCACCCAGCCAACTCCTCACCATTTTAAAGTTTCTGTATAATGTCATATGGTATGGAATATTTCTTTGGCCAGTTTAGGTCAACTATCCTGGTTCTATGTCCTCCCAGCTCACTGTGTCCCCCCAGCCCTCTTGCTGGCAGGTCAGAGCAAGGAGCTGAAACATCCTGTGCTTTGTACAGCAGCAACTGAAACATTGGTATTGGTGTGTTGTCAACACTGTTTTCTCCCAAACCCAAAATTTAGCATCATACCAGACACTATCAAGAAAATCAACTCTGTCCCAGCTGAGACCAAGAAATTATGTCATTATGATCTTTAACATTTCCACTGCACAGATATTCCACGTAAGAGTGGAAATTAGGCTGGTAAACTAGTAGCGTCCAAGACCATTCCTTCATGCTGAAACAAATGGAGCTAGTGAAATGTTATTTCATCACATAGCACCAGTGTTATAGATGCTGAAGAAGATCCTTTAGGAAGTACAAGTTGATGAACTTTCAAGATTAAATTGTGCATTATGATAGCACAGCTGACTATAAGAGCTCTGGGAGAAAATATGCTTAATTTGAAGCTATGAAGGAAATTAAAAGTCATCAACATTCTGGTAAAAAGAGAAACATCCACTGATCTCACCTGGAGTCATTATGTATTTATAAAAAAAAAAAGCAAAAAAATATTGAAAAAAAAATACATTATTTGTCACTGTGTCAGTATAAAACAAAATGATTTTCTTTTTTGTGTGTGTGTCACATTTTAAAGAGAGAAACATGGATTCTTAAGTTTTCCCTTCTTCTGGCTAGGTTCATGTCATGATTAAGTGTTCTATTTAGGAAAGATTTTGTTGTATTTGCAATATAATTCATTCAAACAGCAGGAAATATCTTCTCGTGGTTTAGTGAATATTGTTGAGTGTGAGGAAAGGAAGACACTTCTTAGTGATGATATTAGGAGTAATAGATGTGTTCAGTCCAGCAAATACAGTTATAATTAGAAAATGGAGGATAACACTAAAACTGATTCCTCTCACTTTGACTCATCCAGCTGTGATGATGATAAGCAAAGGAATACTCTACTCCCACTGCTCAGTAATTCTAGACATCTTTGTTCTCTTGGGGCTTTTTGTCACTTCATTATAATTTGGGGTACAGGAAACATTCCTCAGCTGGTGCTCCTCAAAGTGTTCTTTATTCTTCTCACTGAAAACTTGTTGATGACAAGTGAATGACAGTTTTCTTGTTTGAGAGAAAAAATATATAAAATTGGAATTAAAAGTCAAGATCTTCTTCATGCACTCAGAAAAAAATATTTCAGTGAATATACTTCATTTTGGTAGATTCACAGTGTTTCATGCATGTTTTGACTTTTTAAAGCATACGGAGCTTATCATTCAAGATGAAAAGTCCTACTGAAGAGGAAAAATATATTTTTGTGCATTTTTTAACATCGCTTTTTTAAATGATTTTTTTTTTAAGACATATAATCCTCTAAAATACCTCCTTCAGGAAAAAAAAAAAAGTATTTACACATTTCAGGTAATACTGTTATCCTTTTTAATGCTTAAAGATTTGCCAGTTTAGTTACAATATTGCCTTCATTTATTCTATTCATCTTTTTATGATGAACTGTAATCTGTATTTTTGTACTTTCTGACATTTTATTCTCTCTCACTGCCAGCTGAGAGAGAATTGTTTTCCTCAGTGTCAGGTATGATGCTATGTTTTGTTTCTAGGAAAGTAAACAAAATTGATAACACATCAATGTTTATAGTTGCTGCTAAGTGCTGTAAAGAGCTAACGTCATTGTCAGTAAAGGGCTAGTGGAGGGGCTGAAGGAACTGGGAGGGAACAGGATCAGGTCAGTTGACTTAAAATGGCCAAAGGGATATTCCATACCCTATGACATCATCCAGAAGGAGAGTTCTGAAAGGAGGGAGAGTTCATCTTGCTCTCTTCTGCTCACTGGGAGGCTAGCCGGGCATCAGTCAGTGGGTGGTGGGCAATTACTTGTGCATCACTTGCCATATACATTCATGTATATATATGTATACATATGCGTAGTCATAACTATTATCCTTTACCTTTATCTTAGTAAATAATTTTATCTCAACCCATGAGTACTACTTTGTTTTTCTCAAATCTCTCCCCCATACCACTGGGAAAGGAGTGTGAGCAAGCAACTGTGTGGTGCTCAGCCGATTAGCCACAACACTCAATCTGTATATAACTTCTGAAATAAGTCAAAAGTCAAGGAGAGAGAGAGAAACAAAATTATGCAAACTAATCTTACTAAAGAATTGAAGGGGATTAAGGATGGAAATAGCAGAGGTTTTTCTTTTTGTCCGTCCCTGCAGTCTACAGTAGTCATTAATACTTGAGGGAGTTCAATTAGCTGATCAGAGACTTACAGGTAAACAAATGGAAATGGAGAACATTTCAAAAGTACCTAGTTACTCTCACTAATCTACATTTGAAACGTTTGTAACAAAGCTGCATTTAATTCAACATAAATGAGAGAAATGGGGCAAAATTATAACTCCTGGAAGAAGGCAGAAGTATAAATTTGAAGGACTATCTTGACTGTAAAATTACCTTTTGATCAACTGAAGTATTTTGAAGGCATTCAGAATTACTTACAACCACTCTGTGACTTCTCCTTTTTTGTGTGATTTTCCACTCCAAGTAGGGTGGAGCTATATACTTAGTTCCACCAATATAGTCAGTAACCAGGTGTCTATAGTTGTCAGGTAAATCAAGTTAACAGACAAGCAGTAAGTTAAAGATGGAATTTTAAACTGTTAAGTAGATAGAAATTATGTGTTTCCTGTGGGAAAAACAAACAAACAAACAAACAAACATAAAAAATGTATCCAGATATTCTATCTTACCTTTAGGTCTCAGCAGTCAGGTAGTGAATAAGTTCAGGTTTAATGTTTCAGATATTACAAGTTGTGTACTGGACTTATACTGGACTTAAACAATGGAAGTGCTGTTGTGTCATTTCACAAGTTCATAATACACACACCTAAAGGTATGCAAAATATTACAAAATCTTTTGAAGTCGAGAGAGAGAAATTGGCCTTTAAAAATTTTTTTCCCTTGATATGATTCACCTTATCTTTTTTTAATTTTTACAGAATCAAGAAATTCCTCAAATTACGCAAAGAAATTCCTCACCAGCAGGTTAAGAGAGGTGATCCTTCCCCACTATTCAGCATTGCTTAGGATACACCTGAAGTTCTGTATCTAGTTCTGGAATACAAGAGATACCTGGGTGTACTGGAGAGTGTCCAACATAGAGCCACCAGATGAACAAGGGACTGGAGCCTTTGGATTGTTTTTAAGGGTGGTAAGGTAGAAGATGACAACATTGCCTTTGCTTAAAGACATTTGATTAAACTACTGTGGTTGCTATTTAGTATTGATTTCAAAAATAATTCTGTTTACTTCCACTATCCAATCTGTGTGTGTCAATGAGTAAGCCAATACATCTTTAAGGTGCTTCATAAAGTTACAGAATACTACCAAAATGTGTTCAGAAAGATCATAGAATCATAGAATCATAGAATGGCTTGGGTTGAAAAGGACCTCAAAGATCATCGAGTCTCAACCCCCCTGCCAAATGCAGGGTCGCCAACCACTAGACCAGGCTGCCCAGAGCCACGTCCAGTCTGGCCTTGAATGCCTCCAGGGACGGGGCATCCACAACCTCCCTGGGCAACCTGTTCCAGTGTGTCACCACCCTCTGCATGAAAAACTTCCTCCTAATATCTAACCTAAATCTCCCCTGTCTCAGCTTAAAACCATTCCCCCTTGTCCTATTGCTATCCACCCTCACAAACAATCGATCCCCCTCCTGTTTATACGCTCAAAGATGAGACACACAGTGGAGTGAGGGACATACGTTCCTCTTCAGAGCAGGAATCAAAGTGCAAATTAGACATAAAATACTTTGATATCAAGATCTTGCAATTCTTCAGGAGAATCTCAAGAATTTAGCATACATTCTTCTGAAACAAAACAAAACAAAACAAGATCAAGAAGAGTAATAGCACTTACTTTTGGACCAAAGCACATTTTATAAGGAGACCGATGGCACAGCTACAATAACGTTTTCCGGATCAAGGCTGTCATGGGTTTTTAAAAGCCCAAGTCGTGGATAGAAATTGGTACAAAACAATTTATGCTTGTCAAGAGAAGGGCTTTGCACTTATATCTATGGAAAGTTTTGATTAAAAATTTGAAAGCACTCCAGAGTTTAGGTGCATCAGCTTTTAGAAAGTGACTAGTGGGAATTTTCAGGATTATGGGTTTCTGATCTTCTAAATTATAGTAAAGTTTTCCTTTAGGTACCTAACCTCCTTATTTTATCATTTCATTTCATACTTTATTTTATTTTTATTTTTTCCTTTTCCTTGATCAAATATTTAGTAATTTGCAATAAGAGAATAACACCTATCTAAAAGCGTCATAAACATTAAAGCATTAGCAATCACTGAATTAAAGTTTATCTTAGAGATTGAGAATTAATGAACATATGTAAAACCTAACAACTGACAAGAAGTGCTGTCTTGGAATATGTCTGCAATACAAACACAGATAGAATAAACTTTTTCCAGCAGAAAGGTTTTTAGTGTATTTTTTATAAGCAAGATATCTGAGCTGCTAACAGGAAGAGGTTCCAGAAAATGCCTATTTAGCAGTAATGGAATGAGGGAATTAGAACAGTGCTTAATTTTGCTGTCTCACAGATTATAACCCTAAGGACATACCTAACATATGAAACAACAGTATCTACAACCACATTTAACAGAAAAATGGTGCATGTGTATAAATGTCTTAAAGTTTTCTTCTGAAAGATGAAGGCAGAATTACTTGATGAGGATAATTAAAACATATGATGTTCACGTGACAATATTTACTATATTTAAGCTTGATAATATAAAACTTGCAGGCAGTCTAAAGCAATAGCTTAAGTGTTAACTAACACATATGGTTTGATGGTAGAAAATGTTAAAAACATAACCACTGTAGACATTTTTTTGGCTGAAAGGAAAAATCATCAGAGGGCCTTAAAACCACAAGACTCCTGACACAAAAAGGGTACGTAAATTGTTTGTTATGCGCAATACTGATTATGGTTGTAGGAAAAAAAAAAAGAAACAAAAAAGAAAACATCATAAGAAGCAAGTAAAAAAGGAAAGGAGGAAAGGAATCAGCTGGACTATAGAGAGCATAAGCAGAAAATTAGGGATGGATCAGGTAGATCTAGCTGAGAAAAATTACTCTCAAATTTGTGTATAGGTTTTTTATTTATAAATTTATCTTTGCAGCTGACTTTTTTCATAATATATTTTCAAGTTCAATAAAAAGGTGAGTAATATGGAGAACACCTGATGCAAAGAGTAAGATTTGGCAGAGGTGATGTTCAATAACATATCTTCAGTCTCCCTAACCTGGTAAAAGATTTTAAAAGGATTATTTCATGATCACATCCATTATTAGTCTATTAGCATTTTTAATAATAATACGAACTATTTTAAGCCTTACACTGGTTTTTTGAAAATTCAAAACTCACTCAGAAATGAAAGCTTTTAAGAAATTAATAATGTATATTAATTAACAAATGGAGAAACTAGGCCATGAAGAAGTTTTGCTAAATAGACAGGAAACGATTATTAGAGAATTGGATAAAATCAATTTCCCTGATAATAAGTCGCTATTCAAACATTTTAAAAAGCTAAATATATTCACAGGTAAAAATTTTTAGTAGCTGCAGAGGATCATTGAGAAAACTGAATTTGCAGAAGACAACAAAATTTAAAGATTGCTAACATTTTTAAGTGATAATAAATTAATTACTGGTAAAAGATAGTAATAAATACATAACTAAAGAAAAAAATGGAAAACTACAGGCTTTATCTATGTGGTTTTCAGGATGTTAGAATTGTATAAACAGTTTAATAATTAGAGAGCTACTTCAGGTTTAGACTTTGTGAGGGATTTAATTGGTTAACTGCAGCCTTTGGTGTCCAAATTTAAAACCTTAATATGTGTCATTTTCTGTCAGCTGTTACTCAAACAGCCTGGATGTGTAAATTCCTAGTAGCAACATTCTTACTACTTGTAATTAATATCACTTAGCTTAACTTTTAGGGGACATTTGCATCTTCAAGTCCTTTTCAGCTAATACTGACAGTAGCAACTGTTCTTAAGGATGCTTACCAAATTAGTTTTCATGTAGAACACATCAGCTATAACCTAATGCTTACACAGTCACCAGGATATTGAAAATTTGAGAATGGGATATTTGAATTTACAGGATTATTTGGCATGTTCTTCAGAAAGCATCCTAAACTGTGGCTTAAATTCTTGGTCTAATGCTCTTTCCCGCTGTGAAAATTATTTAAATATCAGAGGCAAAAACTGTAGTTAAATATGCTACTAAATCTGAGCAGTCAACATATTTACATGGAAGGCACAGAGACCAGCCCTTTTCTATATATAAGACAGGGCACTATTTTTGTGGAAGAGGTTGAGATACAGAACTTTGAGCGCTCTTAAACAAATGCCTGTGGGGCAGTGAGCAACCTAAGTTAAAATGATTGTGTCAAATAAAAATTAGTAATACTTGAATTTTTGCCTCTAGGAGTTCATCTGACTATGTTTCTAGACTGTTTAGTGTGTGATCAGAAAATAAGAAGAGCTGACATTTTTTGTCCCTAGAAAATTGTATTCATAGTAGCAAGTTCATAGCGGAAAGAACAAATCTAGCCTTGAGGTGGATACTGATTTCACTGCGAAAAGTTGGCAAGCCTTCCATCCACATTTTCTGAGGAGTAAATGTCTGTGTATTCTGCACACTGTGTTTTGCAAGACTTATAATAAGCTGATAATTTTTCCTTGGTGTTGTTCGGTCTGTGTACAACAGTTAACAATGTAGATTTCACAAGGTGACAGAATACATGAGAAAAGGATGTTGCACTCTTGAGGCTCGGGACTTTTGTGGATTTAGTTCTTAAAACTTCAGGATTGTTATGATTCAATTAAATGTAAGAAACATAACCCTTATAAAATAACTGATTATAACAGTGATACAGAGGTGCTAATTTTTTTCTTGGGAATACAATAACTGCATCTATGCTCAGAGAAGTAAAGAAATAGTTGCTGACCACAAACCACTCAGGACAGTAGCATATAAAGAATTCAAAATTAAAAAGGTTATGGTTAATGAAGTGAGTAGCTTAAATACATTTCTGCCCAAGTTGCTTAACAAAGAGACAAGTAAAAACATGGAACAGTGTACCAAAAGAGCAAGACAGGAAGAGCTGTAAGTCAGTCTTAATGTGTGTAGGGGAACTATTAGGTCACAGCTTGAAATGGTGATTGAGCACCTGGTGAAGGGGTGTGGCTGGCCTAGGGAGTACAGGAAATTCTTTGCACTTGTGCTCCCCATGTGACCTGAAGGACTGGACCCAGAGTGGAGACATCCTGGGCTCATATAAGGGCCAGCCAGAGATGGGAGAGTGTCTCTTGGACCTAGGCTGCTTTCTGATGAGGGGGGTGCTATGTAGCCAGTTAGCCCCTTCACCAGCTGGATGAATTCAATACTTGTTTCTGTATGTGAGTATTGGCCTACCTGAAAGTATTTTGTGTGGTATTGCCAAGAACGTGTCAGAAAAATTTTGCTTCTTTTTGAGGAGAACAATACGTAAAGAAAGAAGGAGCTCTGGACAAGCATTCAAAAAATGGTAAATGTGAGAGTGATACATTAATGGAATCCAAATAACAAGATAAAATTTGCCACACTTCATACATACTTTGTTTCTGTAATTATAAACTGTTATCATAGAATCATTAAGGTTAAGAAAGACCTGCAAGTTCTTCTAGTCCAACAGTCCATCTACTACTAATACTGCCCAGTAAATTATGTCTCTTTGTACCACATCTACACTTTTCTTGAACACCTTCAGAGACGGTGACTCAACCATCACCCTAGGCTGCCTGTTCCAGTGTTCGACCACTCTTTCTGAGAAGTTTTTCTAATATCCAACCTGAACCTCCCCTAGTGCAACTTAAGGCCATTCCCTCTTGTCCTGTTACTGTTACCTGGGAGAAGAGACCAATCCCCACATCACTACAACCTCCTTTTGGGTTGTTCTGGAGGGCAATAAGATATCCCCTGAGCATCCTTTTCTCCAGACTAAACAATCCCAGTCCCATCAGCCAATCCTCATAAGATTTATTCTTCAGACCCCTCACCAGCTTCGTTGGACATGCTCTAGGGCTTCCGTGTATTTCTTATAGTAAGGGGCTGTCTGAACCCTTTTTTTTTTTTTTTTTTGCTCAAATCTTGCTTTCTGAGGTATCTTTTGTGATAAGACTCCAACTGACTTACCAAGGAGGCGAATGGTGGATGTCGCCGTGTGGCAATCAGCATCACCTTGTGAACATTTGAAAGCATTTTCTTCAGAACTGTTTGTCTCAGGAAGAGAGTGCTCAGGAGTATTTACTGGTGGAAGATTTGGCCTGTGACCAAATAACTCCAGCTTGGTATGGGAGACTGGGGAATGATACCATCGTACCCTGTGAAAAACAGGATGCAGTTGGGCACCTCCCTGCTCCCTCTTATCTGCTGGCAAAGCCTGGAAGATGGGAACAAAGGAGTTTCTGCTGAGATCCCAAAGCCAGAAGCTGCTACTCCAAAGAGAGCTGACTCAACCACTTTGGATTTGAGCTGCTACTCCAAAGAGAGCTGACTCAACCACTTTGGATTTGAACTGTCACTCCTAAGAGAGCTGACTCGACCACTTTGGACTTATAAATAAGTTTGTACTGCTGTTGGAAGTTGTCATCAACTGAAGTGGTTGTCAACCGTACAACAAGCTCTGATGACCCATCACCACTGAAGATCAACGTCTGCACTACAAACAACTCTGGACCCCTGATGGTGACTATCTGTTGCTTCCTATAAAGATTCCTTGCTTTCTCTTTTCTATCGCCCACCTGCCCTTCCCCATCTCCCTAAGCAACTAGGATTTGTAATAAACTGGTCAGGCTAACATTTGACCCATCATGTCTTAATCTTTCTGTCAGGTATACATATATTAAAAGAACCCCCTCTCCCTCCTATAAATTGGAGCGAGACAGGGGCCCAAAACTGAACACGGTACTTGAGGTGCAGCCTCACCAGTGCTGAGTACAGGAGGATGATCACCTCCCTGCTCCTTCTGGCTACATTATTTCTGATGCAAGGTAGGATGTGGTTGGCCATCTTGGCAACCTGGGCACAGTGCTGGCTCACGTTCAGCTAAGCACTGACCAACATCCCCAGATCCTTTTCCACCACACTGCTTCTCAAAGATTTAACAGGTATTTCTTAAAAGCTCAAAAGAACTAAGAAATGTGAAAACATATACAGAATCCTGGAATCAAAGGGGTTGTAAGAGTCCTGTAGAGTTCACCTAGTCCAACGTACCTGCTAAAGCAGGTTCCCTAGAGTAGATTTCATAAGAAAGTGTCCAGATAATTTTTGAGTATCTCCACAGAAGGAGACTCCACAGCCACTCTGGGCAGCTTGTTCCAGTGCTCTGTCAACCTCACAATAAATAATTTTCCATGTTCATATGGAATTTCCTGTGTTCCAGTTTGTGCCTGTTGCCCCTTGTCCTCTTGCCAGGCACCACTGAAAAGAGCCTGGCTCCATCCACTTGACACTCACCCATTAGATGTTTTTGAGCATTGATAAGATCCCCTCCGGATCTGATTATTCCTCCTCAGCTGTAGGACTCCTCACTTACCTTGTTGAACTTCATCAAATATCTCTCCACCCAAATCTCCAGTTTCGCCAGGTCTTACTAAATGGCAGCACAATCTTCTGGTGTGTCAGACACTCCTCCCAGCTTTGTACCATCTGCAAACTCGCTGAGGGTGTCTTCAGTCCCTTCATCCAGGTCACTTATCTTTTCAGTAACCTTATTTTGGTCTGTGTAAGACTGATTCAAGCAACAATAAGTAACAAACTATTTTTATGATCATAGAATAATAGAATCATAGAATTGCTCAGGTTGGAAAAAATCTTAAAGATCAACAAGTTCAACCGCAACCTAATCATGTTCTTTCATCAGCTACCCTCTCACTTTCAAACATTTGTTAATTTTCACCTGTCTAGTCAAAATCCTATCATGTGTTTCTGAACAAAGCATCTCTTTTCTAACTGGTGCTGGTTTTCTAGTATTTGGTATTTTTATTAAAAGCCATAAGCTTTTACTTAGGTTTTCCTCACATACATACACTCTTCGTCATAGGATTATTCCTTAGTTTCTTAGTAGAGCTAATAGCGGATTGTTCCGGAAGTGGAGATTCTTGAAGTGTAATAATATATCCACAGAACAGCTGAGCTTGAAAGGGATCTCTGGAGATTGTCTAGTCCCTGTTCAAAGCATGTTCAGCTACTTTCAGATGGCTTTCAGAAATCTTGGTTTCTGAATATCTCCATGGACAGGACTCCACAACCTATCAAGGGAATCTTTTCCAGTATCTGTCAGCCTTAACAATAAAAAGTTCTTATGTTCTGTTGTAATCACCTTCATTTTATTCATGCTCATTGCCTCTCACCCTTTCAGTGGATATCACTGAGATGAGTCAATCTTCTTTACAGTTTTCCATCAGGTATATATACATATTGATAGGATCACCTTTGAGCCTTCTCTTTTCCAGGCTGAAGAGTCCCAGCTTGCAGCCTTTCCTCATGTGATAGGTACTTCAGTCCTCTAAGCATATCTGTAGCCCTTTTCTGGATTTGCTCCAGTAAATACTTGCATCTCTTGCAATGGGAAGTACAGCACTGGACACAACATTCTGTGTGTTTCTCAACAGTACTGAGTAGAGAGAAAGTACCACCCTCCCTGACCTGCTGGCAGTATTCTTTCTAAAGTAGCCAAGGATGTTGTTGCTTCACAAGGATCACTGAAACAAGTTCCATTTGTTGTCCACCAGCACCCTCGGGTCTTTTTCTGCCAAGCAGTTTTCCAACCTACCAGACCCCAGGCTGCACACGATTATGCTTCCCCAAAGACTTTGCATTTTTTTTGCTGAACTTCATGATATTCTAGTTGCATAGTTTCTCCAGCCTTTCATGGTGCACAGCCATTATATAATCTGTAAACCTTTAGAGGGTGCACATTACCCTGAACATTTAACTTACTAGCTTAATCCAGCACTTCCTCGTTTGATTGCTGGTCATTATCTCTCTTCTCATTTGTTCCTAGCTTAAAGCTCTCCTTTATTGTTTAGTCATCCTGTTGGCAAAGACTAATGCTTTTGATTTATCCCATGGCTGTTCTCCAATGATTTATATCTAAAATGTGACACAGAAGTCTGGTGGTATATAAGGGAGTACAAAAGGAACATTTTTCCAGACCTTAACCCCTTTGCTCACTATCTTTATTCCAATATCATACATATTCACCAGTTCACCATATTTTGTGGTTGTTGCTCCTTCTCTTATGCATGAGTTACTTCCTAAAATTACAATATGAATCTATCTCTGTTCTTTCACTGGATAATAAAAAGCAGTTACTTGCATGTGTGAGTTTGCATGCATATATAATATGATATGTTTATATGACATAGTATAATATATAATATATTGTAAATAGTATTATCATTATAAATAATATGTGATATTTATATATTAATGTTAATATATAATATTAATATGATATTATAAGTATATGATATATAAGCAATCATAATAAGAATAGATAGATAGATAGATAGATAGATAGATAGATAGATAGATAGATAGATAAATACAAACATGTATGAATACAACCAACTTACTCCCAAAAAGCTGAATTTGTGAGTTTTAAATTTCTCTGTTGAGGATGTACTATTACTGCATCTAAAATTCTATTAATGGGAAAGCTTTAACTGCACTGATAATAAATATACTTTTTTATTCTTTTATCATTACAGAGTTCAGCTGTTTCTCAGATGGGAATTGCTGAAATATCCAAGTTCAATCTCATTGAAAGAGTATTCTTTATATTCAGCAGTAAACTGGAATGGAGAGAAAAAACATGCAGGCAGTTTGCTTACAGTAACCTGTGAAGTTTGAGAAGATTATCACTGCATCCAAGAACAAGATTTTCAGATGCCTTTCTATTTCCAGCCTGGAGGTCATAGATGTGAGAATTACCATAACACGAAAGAGCTATCCATGAAAAGATTAGTTATCACATTATTAGTTGCAGAGGAAGGTAGATTTTCCTCACATTGCCATTTACCATTTAGTAATATTAGATCCAAGGGTAATGATCTAGTTTAAAATTATTGGCTAAAGTTTCCCTCTGTAAATGGGAATTATGAAAGAGATATTTTTCAGTGACTTACATATTTTAGCCAGCAGCCCTATAGTCTTGACTGTGTTTGACTTACCTCATGAAAATGTCAAATACTAAATAGACAAGACCTGCCTCGTTCACTCTTTGCTATAGGGGTATAAAGACAGATCTTATAAGCCATCAAGCTCATTGTGCGCATTTCAGTCTGTTCCAAATTTAGGGTTGCACCAGCTCTGATTTTCTTCCCAGACAAACTGTATTTTAAGTAGGGCAATTTCCTATCCATTTTAAAGATAACTTAGTTTCAATATTTTCAGTATTCCAATTACAGAAGTTTCCACTGTCTCCAATAAACAGAGATTTCTGAGAATATTCCATCAGCATACACGATAAGTGTCTCTAATTCCGAATGAGTTGCATTCCGTGCGTAGGAAAGTGTGTGCTGGGATCTGAAGGAACTGGAGTATTCCTTCATAAGCAAATCACATGTGGTACTGAAAGTGGAGCAAGAGATTAAATGCTGATAGGGCACGTCAGAGCCTGACAAAGAAAATAATTGGCTTATGACAAAGAAAACAGTTAGTTTGTATCCCCTGTAATGGAAAACAAGCTTGAGAAGTAGGAGTTATTGAATCAAATGCTGAAAAGTCAAAGAGAAAGCAAAAAGCAATGAAAACATCACTAGTCTGACAATGCATCATACACCAAATAAAAGATTTCTGATTAAAAAGTCTTTAATAGTTATCCTGAGGTACACTGAGATGAGTCAGAGACTCCAAATTACATTTTTCAGGGGTTATTGCTTATGGAGATCACTCATAGTAAAGAAATTATGACATGGCGAGGATGGAGGGTTCTGTTTCACTCTGAAACGTGTTTTCCACAGGGTAATTGCTGTTATTTTGCTTAGAGACTGATCTGGTTACAGGGTGTAGGCCTCTTTCCCCTTTTCACATTCCTAAAAGTAAAATGATGAAAATACTTTATAAATGGCAAAAATAGTTTATCAATGGGATATTTTAATTTTGCTAGAGATACACCCTGAGCAACAAGATATAGGACAAAAAAGGAAAACGTGAATATAAGTGTGGAAAGGTGAAAGAAAGAAGTAAAAGAAATAATCTATTAGTATTAAGATAAATGGTTATAACTAATTTTGTGCATCACCCTGGCTTGAAATTATCTGTACTGCTATGGACATCTGACTACCTATTCAGCCATAACACCTATTAGAAAAACAAAATCTAGCTTGTGTCAAAACTTTTCTTAGAAGCAGAAACTTAGACTGAGACAAAGGCTTTGTTAGGGAATTTCTAGTTTCTGTATTTGACCATACTCAATCATGCATAGGCATTATTCACCATGGTAAAAATTTCTTTAAAAAATTACCTCTTACATGCACATAAATAAAGTACTTGGATTTCAGCTTTTCAACCCAGGGTCAGTCATAATTTGTATTAAATAAATAATAAGCACTATTATTAGCATAACGTGAATCTTAGCTAATAAGTAGATGCTTAGCATATCAAATACTGTAAGAATTTTTTTGTTTTTATATAGAAAGATTGAGTACCAGATCAGTTATTGAATTGAAAGAAGAGAGCAATATTTGATAGAAGACAATAAGGATAGCTTTTCATTGACTGAATCTGTTTCTATGTTAAAGATAACATTTTCTGTTTAATTCTCTGAAACTTGAGCATTATGATTATGGTATGGACTATGATTAATGAGTTTTCTCCACAGCTGTATTAAAGAATGAAATGAAAATGTAATGATCAAATAACACATATATCTTCAAATATAACAAATGAAATGAAGAGATAAAAGGTGTCCAAGTTGTTCATGTTTCCCTTGATGCTGTATTTTTGGACAATTAAGTACACAGAATCAATAGTTGTACATCTTGTAAGACATTAAACCAGCTCTCATTTTAATGGCTAACATAGTTAAGTAAAGGTTGGAATACAAATAGTCTATGTGTCACTGAGTTAAGATAATGCAGTTAACTAAGGACAAATAAAATGTAAGGTGAAATTTTAAAGGGGAAGGTGACAGAAGGAGATGTAAAATGACCATTTTTGCATGATAACTCTGTTGTTGAAATTCTAAGAAAAAAAATCCTGCTTCTAACTTGAGATATTTATCTCAGAAGTAAGCCTCTCTATTCTCCTTTGTAGTAACTGAGTTTTTATATATATGTATGCAAGTACACTAGGCTATTACAGGTTGCTGTGATGGGAGAATTTAGAAAACTGAAACATCAAGTTGGGCTGTAACTCTGAAACAGAACTTTCTTATTATATCCAATAAAGGTAATAAAGGACTGGAATAAGTTGCCCGGAGAGGTGTTGAATATTCTGTCTTTGGAGACATTCAAGGTCAGACTGGATGGGGCTCTGAGCAACCTGATCTAGCTGCACTTGTCCCTGTTCATTGCAGGGAAGTTGGACTAAATGACCTTTGGGTGTTCTTTCCAACTCAAAACAATTCTATGATTCTAAAACTGTTATGACATGGGACCATGTCAAAGGTTCTACTCATCCCAATTTTTTATTTCATGCCTAGGCAGAGTTCTTTACTGATGTGAGCTTAGAAAACTGTCAGTGAAAGCTTCGTATACACTACATATTCAAATGAAGAAATGCAGCTTTATTGGAGTGAATGACATTCTTTTATCTCATTTGTGGTCTATTAAAATAACAGTGGAATTGAATGTTGAATGTTTGAAGTAAGAGAAAAAGAACTCATCAGCCTGAAAAAAGTAAAGCTGAAGGAGGAGTGGACAAGAGTATTCTTCATGTTAGTCTCTGAAGTTGACTAGGATTATTTACCTGTTTGTTCATTTTTCCACTTTTGCTCTTTGGTCAGAAGGGATATGGTGCCAAAGATGAAAAAGAGTCGATGCAACCCCCATTGTTCATGTTAGCCTTTTCAGTCTTTCTAGACCTATAGTGTAGAGGTAGAACTTCTAAAATTGCTTAACTTCATTCTCATATTTCTTCACTCAGTTATTTAAAAAAAAAAAAAAGACACTATTACAAAAAAATAGAAACACTTTAACATTATTACAATTCAGAGATCTTCATGTTGGATAATTTCAATCATAAATACAGATTGGAGATGTGTTTAGAAAACAAATAATATTGATGTTTTGTAAACATAAAAAAATTATTATTATTTTCAGAAAGAGTAAACCGTGTACACAAAGGTTAACTAAGTAGCCCAAAGTGACTTACAGATGTAGAATCTGAAATAAGAACTCCTAGACACAGGTCAGTGGGCAACAGTGGTAGAACCGGCTTCTATTTTAGTATGGTAATGAAGATGATTTCTTTCCTTTAAGATTTCCATTTTAACTTGCCCTGCATGGATAAAAAGCAATTTAAACTGAGAAATAACAAATGTCTTATTCTATATAAATAAAAAATGGAATAGAAAGAAGGTCAGAGAAATTGCTCAAGCAAAGAAATAAAATTTTCACTGAAGCAGAGGTGACTTTTAATAAAAAAATTGTTGCTATTGTCATACTTATTTCACAGGCAAAAAAAAAAAAAGACAAAAACAAACAAACAAAAAACCCCCACAGAATTATCAAAGGATAAAACTACTGCTTTAAGTTCCCAGACATGTAAAGAAAAATAATAATAAGGAAGTCATTAGCTTTCCAGTCTTAAAATCAGTGCATCATTTAATAAGAAGTCTTCTTGTCATTTAAATAGCATCATAACAATAAATTAATCATAAATTAAGCACAAAAATAAGCTAGAACATGAGCAAAGAAGTGAGACCATGATAAATTTATTAGGGTCTGACTTGTGCCAGAGAAGATCATATTAAAACTGAAATCATGAATGAATTTTTCCTTGTGGGCAGAAAAAAAAAATAAGAGATTAAAATTACTCAAATGAAGTAAAGAGGGTATTTAAAATGTCCAATAACTAATCTGTACAATCTCACTCAGTCTTTCAGATAAGCTGATAATGTCCTTTTTGCCTGGTTGAATCAACCTACTGTTGTTATTGCAGAAATTTTACTGTACTTGGCATTTAGCAGAATCAGGTAGGGGACATTAAAGGACAAAAAAGACATATTTTTTTGTGACAGACTTTTACATAATATTCTGGGAATCTGACTTTTTGAATTACCTTATTCAACTTTCTCAAATGAGAGAAATTCTCTCCTCTTTAACACTTATCATGAGCTCTTGCACTAACATTTAGTTATTGTAGAAGTATATTGTGATGAATCATATTGCATTTAATATGCAGCATTAAATTAACATTTATTCTTGCTTAATTGGAAAATTAATTTTGTCAGTTTACCGAAACAGGAGTTGAGGTGACATTTTTTGATTCTACTATGGATAGTGGAGAATGAAAATAACTTGTGTAACATTTTTCTCAGATGCATTCATCTTTGCAGGAACCTGTTTGAAATCTTTCCATAACTTAACATCTTTTAGGGAAATAAATCTTTCTCTATAGGTTTCTATTTTACTGTAATACAGTGTTTAGATATACCTCTGTGCAGAGCCAAAGCATTCACAGAATAATTAATATCTTCTTCTGCTGTTTTGGCATGCATAGAGCTATCTCAAGCATTAGTGGTGATATGGCAAGAAAAATCAATGGTAATATTAAAACAGTCAAGATGAAAAAAAATGTATGATTGTTTGTACTTCCTAGCAAGATTCAGATAATGTAATTGTTTTAAAACTTCGCTCATAACAAAGAAAAGTAACTGAGAAAAAAATGCTGATTGATTAATTCCATATACTTCTATATTTTTAATCAATTTTAATGTGTATTACAAAATGACAATCTATGGAAGCTATAAAACTCACTAGAAGAAAAGAATTCCATTCTTGAAATATATTATATATAAAGCGCTTAATTTAGCTAACATTCTGTATAACATAGCTCTGTTATCCATATGTTATTGAAATAGATTCTGTTGTAAGAGCTATGAAGTGAGAAATAGCATGAAAACCTTTTGGAGACATTATTTATGTGGATAGTGACTGCCATGCTTCATTTGCACTTAGGCAAGCTGGCACTTTTCAGAACGAGGTACATACCTGAACCTTATGGCAAATTTTGATATTTCTCATTCGTTATTATCTGTTAACTTTTTAGTGGGACAGACACAGAAAAACTCTGTGGCATATGGTCGCTAATTGTCCATGTTTCTCTGTTACAGAGGCTCCAGAAAAGGCTGCATTCCCCCTCATTCTCCCACCCCAAATTACATCTATTATGTAACATAACAAATCCTGGAGACAAACACAAGAATAAACACAGTTGGCTTCATAATCCTTCAAACCAAAAGCCAAAGAGATTTGAAATAGAACTGACAGTTGTAGAGTAATTTGTGTATTGACTCTACATAACACATACCAGCTTGGTTTCAAATGCTTAAAGAAATATATAATCTGAGGGAGACAACGCTTTAGCAAATTTATTTAGTTTCCCTGATTGTCTTCAAAATACTGCTTTCAGAATATCTATGTGATTATTCACAGTCTTCTGTGAAAGTTTTCACTAATTTCTTCACAGTTTAGTCAACTGGCAAACAGTGCTGTGCCTGCTGAATCCTAGGAATAAGGTCTAACTGGAGTGAATTTTTATATTTGTAAATTTAGAGAAAGAAAATATATCCTATGTAACAAGTGATACATTTCACCATGCAACTAACAAGAAAAAAGAAAGCAAAAAGCTAATGATCTAAAATGATCGATTCAGGGGGGAAAAAAAGGCTGTAAAATATCTACATATGTATTATCACTAGGAATGAGGGATGATTTTGGAAATACTTCAAGCAGATATTTTATTTACAAGAACCATGATTTAAGGCTATGTAAGTTGCAGTACATACCTCAGTCCCAAAGGCGATGTCATAAAATACCTAAACTTATAAGTATAGCTAGCATTGCCCTCATAGGTGTGCTTGGCAGTCTTTTGGAGGCTTTAAGATTCATTTTTTCCTAATCAACTGTGTATATCAGTATTTATCTTGAACACCTAACATTTAGACAGCAACTAGTTCTCTCTGTTGGACAAACTGAACATTGTTGGCTCCTAACTTTTTCAGTATCAAGTTTAGATATAGTTTTACAGCCAGAAACACCTTTGTAATTGTTACATTCCTGGCTATTTCTACTTCTGTCAACAGTTTACGGGCAGGTTTGGCCTGGTTCTGTGACTAATGGGGCAGGGGACCCACGGACCCACACTCTGGGAAAGGGAAAAGGGAAAAAGGGTAGGGAGATGGGCCTGAGAACAAAACAGCGCAACGATCTGAGGAGAAACAAACTAATTTACTAAATAAGATATCGGAATGCAAAATAACACAATATAATACAATATAATTACAATTTAAGCTAATAAATCCAATACAATGAGAGAAAGTGTCCAAAATTAGGGTAGGCCTTATTCTAGTGCTGATGGTAAGACGTCTGGGGAGTGAGATGCTGCTGGGACGAGAGATGGGATGAGAAGAGGGGACGTCTCGTGATGTGTGAGCAGTTTTTATCTTTCCTTCTGAATGGAAAACCCTAACAGAACAGCAAAGTCCTCTGGGGAATGTAATAGCTCTTCTCTTCTGAGAACCAGGTACCTGGAACTATCCATGATCCATGGAGCTGGAGCATTAACTCTTCAACTCCCAGTACACTACATGATGTTATGATGTGGAATAGCAAGAACCAAAAATCATAAAACCATGACAACTTCTTTAATTTTTTTTTTGTTTGTTTACTGATATATCTTTATTTAAAAAAAAATGCTTTCCATACTATTGTAATTTTTCAGAAGAAAAAGGAAAACTTTTGGTTCAGATTCATGTTTTCTGACTATTCAAATTGTTTTCTTTTAAATGGAAGTTTAATTTTTCCTAGAAACCTTGTTGTTTCTTAACATCATAAAGTTGTAATGTTGTATATTTTTACATCATATTTATATCAACAAAAAAGTTGCCATAGTTTCTCTTTCAGTCACACACGTGTTTGCAAAGTAACATCTTAGGTAGTTCAAGAAGATGAAGAAATATAATACGAGGGAATAATAAAAATATGTTTCTACTCAGATCCAAATATCTGAAATAATAAAAAAAGGATTACATTTTCTTTTTTTAAAAAAAAATTGGCCTACTCTGCAAGTTCAGTTTGTAGATCTAAATATAAGACATGGTGTTTTTCAGTGGAGTAGTTATTACCTATAAAACTGCATAAATGATGGAAGTTGCACACACTGAATTTTGTCCCTTGGATTTTATCTCATTTTATCTGAACAGTAAATCTGCAAAATGGATTAGTCTTCAACTGTAATGTAATATTGTAAAGTATCCTATGATTCTATGAATCTGTTATCATAAGATGGCTTGGCATGATCAAGTTCTGTGAATGTTTGAGTAGCTTTTCTCAGGATAACTGTACGGTAAGTATCCACCAGTTATGTGCCAGTACCTAATTTTTTATAATTTCTTTTCTTCTAGCAACTGGTTTATAGCTTCAGTAAGTATAAACACTAGTGAACATAATGGGAAA
Source organism: Numida meleagris (assembly GCF_002078875.1). Classification (NCBI taxonomy): domain Eukaryota; kingdom Metazoa; phylum Chordata; class Aves; order Galliformes; family Numididae; genus Numida; species Numida meleagris. The sequence continues at coordinate 74,421,123 of NC_034411.1, read as the reverse complement.
AGCTTTATACTTTTCAGGTGTTTTAGATACAGATTGCATTTGTAATACATTTTCTCCTCATCTGTCATCACAAATAACTGTGATGCTCAATTTTTCCATTAGCATTTGGTGCTTGCTTAGACTGAAACAAACCAATGTGTATTTTTCTACAGAAATATTATGATAGAATATAGATCTAAAACATCAAAAATGTTGTCTGCATCACAGACCCAAGTGGTAGCTGGACAGTATGACAATTCCCTATCATTTCATTTGACTTCCCTTTAAAAAGTTGTTTTCTGGAGTGTTTGAATATGTAAAAGGATAGAATCATAGATTATAGAATTGCTTAGGCTGGAAGAGACCTTAAAATCACCTAAAAAAATCTTAAAAAATTTGTATCAGGAATAGTATTGTGAGCAGGATTAGGGAAGTGATCCTGCCCCTGTACTCTGCACTGGTGAGGCCGCACCTTGAGTACTGTGTTCAGTTTTAGGCGCCTGAGTACAGAAAGTGTCTGCGCTTGTCCCGTTAGAGAAATTCTCAGTCAGTGTGGCATCAGAATAGTAAGTCTCTTTATTGTGTTTTACACACATCTTATATATCCTTCACTCGTAAGCAGTAAATCCACTCACGGTTAATTATCATTAAGTTCTTCACAACAACATAGATAACAAACAAAGGGTTCCTTAACTGTCCCAGATGTGACCACATTAGCTGTGCATAGTAAAGGAGTATTCTGTTTACACCTTAGCCCTGTCTCCAGACTCCGGAGGCCTCATAGCAATAAGATCTACCAGAGTCTGTTGAGCTCTTTGTTGTTAAATCTCCCCCCACAAGGAAGGACATTGAGGTGCTGGAGCAGGTCCAAAGAAGGGCAACAAGGCTTGTGAAGGGCTTGGAGAATATGCCCTACAAAGAGACTAAAGGAACTGGGGCTGTTTAGTCTGGGGAAGAGGAGGCTGAGGGGAGGCCTTATTGCTCTCTTCAAATACCTGAAAGGTGATTGCAGTGAGAGTGGGGTTGGTCTCTTCTCACTGGTGACAGGTGACGGGACAAGGGGAAATGGCCTCAAGCTGGGCCAGGGGAGGTTTAGGTTGGATATCAGGAAAAAATTCTTTACAGAAAGGGTTGTTAAGCACTGAAATAGACTTCCCATGGAAGTGTTTGAGTCACCATAGAATCATAGAATTGCTCAGGTTGGAAAAGACCTTCAAGATCATCAAGTCCAACTGCAACCTAACCATACTACTCTAACTCTAACAATCCACCACTAAATCATGTCCCTGAGCACCACATCCAAACAGTTTTAAACACATTCAGGGATGGCGACTCAACCACCTCCCTGGGGAGCCTGTTCCAGTCTATCTAGGTCCTCTGTAAATCCTTTCTACCCTCTGGCAGATCAACACTCCCTCCCAACTTGGTGTCATCTGCAAACTTACTGAGGGTGCACTCGATCCCCTCATCGAGATCATTAATAAAAATGTTGAATAGAAGAGACCCAGGCACCAAGCCCTGGCGGACACCGCTTGTGACTGGCCTCCAACTGGATCCAACCATCCCTGAATGTGTTTGATAACCATTTGGATGTGGTGCTCAGGGACATGATTTAGTGGTGGTTGTTAGAGTAGTACAGTTAGGTTGCAGTTGGACTTGATGATCTTGAAGGTCTTTTCCAACCTGAGCAATTCTATGATTCTATGATCAGCTGGTTCTAACCCACTTCCTGTGAGCAGGGTGCCACCCACCAGATCATGCTGCCCAGATCCCTACCCAGCCTGGCCTTGAACACTTCCAGGGATGGGGTACTCACAGCTTCTCTGCGCAGCCTGTGTTGGTGCCTCACTGCCCACTGAGTGAAAAAATTTCTCCTACCATCAGCTCTAAATGTCTCATCTTTAAGTTTAAAATCATTCCTTCTTGTCCTTTCTCTATCTGCCTGTGTTAAAAGTCAGTTTACCTCTTTTTTTAATAAGCTCCCTTTAATTACTGGAATGAGATAGTAAAATACTTTGTTATATCAAAGTCTAAACATAAGACGCTACTTGAACTATGATTTCTTATACAAAAAGTGCTCAGTAGTATGCATTTACTAACAATGTTTTCTAAGAATATAACTCTGTATTAGTCAAAGGAAATATGCCTAACTTCTAATGTGCATACAATAAACTGTTGGTCCTACAATGTTAATTTTCTTTAAACACATTTCCTTAACTATTATGTAAAGGAAAGCTTGTTAATGAAATTGTTTCTAATTTTTGAGCTGCATTTTGTAATGATTTCCTTACAACATTATGATTTCTGTACAATGCCTCGAGAATGATGTTACAGTTTTAATATTAGCTGAGAGTTTAAGAAGTTGTTATAAAGGACTTGTACTGTCAAAATGAGTTTGGTAAGGAATTTGGGTTCCTTGAATGTCATCTCTATATAACCTTGATAACGACTTTGAAGAACATTAATAATGTATGGGAAATGCAATCTATTTTCTGGCTCCACAGTTATAATTAGGTTCTGATAGAGCAGTCTTTAACAATTTACTGAGAAACTTTTATTCCACACACACACACACACACACACCCCCAAGAAAAAAAAAAAACACTTCTCAATGTTTATCAGTTATAGTGAGATGACAACGGCCAAGTTTAGAAACAAAATGTTTCGAAAGTTGATGCAAGTTAGATGCCTTTATACTGAGTTACTGTTATCATTAGACAGTTGAGCATCATCCACTTTGAACTAAAGCATGTTATAATTTATGCAGAAATAAACTTATCCTATAACACTTCTAAGAATCCCATAAACTTGAGTATATATTACCTAAATAATTAGAAATAGCAAACAGGTAGCAATAACTTCTGCACAAATATTTTGCATTTAGTTTGTAAACAGAAATCCACTAGTTCCAAAGATGTCTTATTATGAAGTCTGTGTGATGTCCTCTGGAGCTGTGCCTTTGCAATTTATATTAAACTTAAAGTCAAACTCATGCTTTTTTTTTCTTGTTCTGAAAACATTTTCTAGAAAGAATAGTTACATATTGAATGTTTTTTTTTTCCTGCATCCCATATCCTATTCTTAGTGACTAAGATAATTAATGTGTGCAGCAAAAGAAAGCAATGGCAGTGTCTTTTAATGGGATACAAGCACTACAAAGGAATAGCAGGTAACAAAGTAGAAAAATTGGCTCACTCCTTCTGACAACCAGAGACAGCTCAAGAGGAGCACAATCTCTATCCAGAGAGATACTGCTCCCTTGGCTTCCAACCCTTAAATGAGGGTAAGGAGGGATTGGATCCAGGCTCAACACTTTCCTATCACTCAGGTTCATTGCTTGCACCTGAGCTCCCTGAGTTATCCAAACCTTCTCACCTGATGGTCAACCACTGGTTCAGGCCGTGACCTGGCAATTCTGCTGCATAGTGTTACAGCACTGCAACCTAAGTGGGAAGGTATTTGCAAATGAGAAAAGAAAATATCTGAAAATCTGAATGCAAAATATGCAACTGAGTTTCACTATTACAAGCCTAAATAATTATATTTAATATTTTCTTTTGAAAGTTCTAATTCCTATATAACTTTATATTTATACACTCTAATTGTAGATTGATCACAAAATCATCTAATATTGAATCTTGTTTTCCTGATTTTGCTGGTGACTCTAAATCACAAATGATAAATCAAGCCAGTAACCATTGGAATGTACTGAGTTCCTGCAGTGAACACTCATGTAGGAGAAGACATGAACTGCTGGAATTCATGGCATTTGACAATTCTTTTCAATCTTTGTGCCCACTTACTCTAGTAGCAGTGATAACGTGTCATGGGATGTAAAATAGATGAAGTAAAATGTTTTAAATTAACATTTAGATGAACAAAGTCTTAATTTTTTTTTTTTGAGTAATATTTCTTTACTATAATCAGTGCAATAGTGGTAGTGATGTATTTTCATTAGTGTGCTTATCTTATGGAGATCCTGTGCTGCATTTCAGTTACTCTAACAGATGGATTTTTTGTCTGTATTTATATATAAATCTGCAAAATTTCTGACATCACAATAGAAAACACTCATATTTGTTATTGTAGCATGAACTTACAAATATTGTAGTGTGTTCACAGCATTTGAAAAAAAAAATAGAGTTAGTAAATATCATAAATTAGCGGTGTAGAATTTTGTCTATTGTAAAAGGAAACACTGTCAACAATTTATTCCTGGTAGGAAGAATCTGATAAAGAATAAATACATTAAAAAATGTGTAACGAATGTGAGTATACATAAATTTGGCTCAGGTTTGGCTTATATTTCTGCAAAAATATTTATACATAATTTCCTTTGAAATTTTACCTCTATCAAAAGATCTTGGTGTAAATATTTACTTTTTGCATTGTTACTTCTTCTCATATAAATGGATCTGGAAAATCAAATTCAATCTATGATTAATGTTTGGTTGTATCACATTTTTTTTCTGGCAAAGTGAACGTACAGTTAATGATGTCATTTTTACTGCAAGGCCTAAAAACTATGAGTCATCTATTTCCCTTTTACCAACTCAGTCATATCATTAGATTACAACATAGCAACTTTATAAAGAATGTTTGGGGCGCTGGTTTTTTTTTTAGCCTTTATGTTCTAGCATCAGAAAAAAAAAATCAGAAACATTAGGGTATACATCTTAAATTTTTTTATCCTAAAATATTTGTTTGATAAATTCATTTAAATTCATTTCAGTAAACAGACTGCCAGATTTCTGGCAGTCACTGGATTTTTTGTTAAAGGTGTAGCTATTCAGTGATCAAATACTAAATTCATAACATTTCTATTTACACTCATAGTTATTTGCTGCTTTGTAAACACCCAAATATGTTTTTATATATGCTCCTACGCAGGAATATTTAAGCACATACACATTTGTGCAGACATTAGATATTTGTGTACACACAGATTAAATCAGAGCCTCAGTAGACAAAATGTGTATTCCCTTCACAGCTGGAAACCCTCTATGCAGAAGTTAACGAGTTGTAATGGAACAATCTGTGTCATCTAAGAAAGTACCTTACTGCTCTGTGCAGGGCAACACTTTTCAGTTTTACTCGTCTCCCCTGGATATAAGTTCAGAACATTTCACAGCGAAAGTTAATTAATAATGTAGACACAAAACTGAAAATAATACAGTGGTTTTATTCACTGTAAAGAATGAGAGATTCACAAAACATTGCAGGATAGGAAGTAATTGCTAAACATTTGTGCAGTGAGTGTCTTGGAGTATCCAATGAATGCAACAGTCTGAAGAATGCAGTCTCTACCAGTCCTGAACAAAGAAGTTTCAGGGAAGTTAGCTGAAGGAAAGAGAACTCAGGTGCTATTTTCCTAGATCCCTTCAGCAGCAGTGAAAGATACTGAGAGGAACAGGAATATCCATCTGATCAACATATGGCTAAGAGGCCAGTGCCAACAAATGAATTTTTATTTTATTTTTTTATCATGGGGTGGTTCATTCAGCACCAGGCCTGCTAGTGACAAATGGGGTCCACATGTCTCAAAGGTGAAAAAGGAATCTGGCCCAGGAGTTGGCGGGGATCATTGAGAGGGCTTTAAACTAGGTTTGAAGGGGGAAGAGGATGAAACCAGGCTCACTAGAGATGAGCCTAGGGGCAGCATGCTAGGTTTAGGAAGTGAGACCAATAGTCCAGCTGGAGCGATCTGCTCCAATGACAACATGCATCAAAAGCACAGGTAACAAACAAGAGGAACTAGAAGCCACTGTACAGCTGAAAAACTGTGACTTAGTCACCATCACTGAAACCTGGTCTTGTAGCGACAGGACTAGGGGAAATGGTTTTAAACTGGAAGAAGGTAGATTTAGTCTAGATATCAGGAAGAAATTCTTTATGGTGAGGGTGGTGAGAGACTGGAATGGGTTGCCCAGTGAGGTTTTGAATACCCCCTCTCTGGAAGCATTCAAAGCCAGGCTGGATGGGACTTGGAACAACCTTTTCTAGAGGGAGGTGTCCCTGCCTACAGCTGGGGGGTTGGAACTTGATGACCTTGAAAACCCAACCCATCCAACCCAAGCCATTCTATGATTCTATAATGGGATCACTGTCATGGCTGGAGTGCTGCAATGGATAGCTGTAAGCTGTTCAGAAAGGTTAGGCAAAGAAGGAGGGGTGGTGGGATGGCTATCAATGTTACAGATTGTTTTGAAGTTGTAGAGCTCAATGCTGGGAATGATAAGGTTGAGTCCTTATGAGTGAGGCTCGGGGGTACAGCCAATAAGGCTGATATCTGGGTGTGAGTCTGTTATAGACCACTCAACAACAAGGAAAAACTTGCACCCACTGACATTCATTGATGCTTGCTAAACATTTACAGGGACCAAGCAGTGCATGTGAGCAGAATGAGGCAGTAGGTGATGCATTTTTGCAGTGGCAACAGCTAAATGAAAGACAAACTGCATTACAAATAGCAACACAGATATTTACAAGAGAAGCATACAGGCTGTTGTTCATTGCTGGTGAAAATGTATAGCTAACAGCAGTGACTACATTGAGAAACAATGTTCTGTAGCTGAGAATTTGCTCTATAAAATATTATTGCTATTTTTGTTGTAGTTTCCATGGAAATAAATAGGAGGCATTACTTTCAGAGCAACCTATGTACTTTACACATATAAAATCTTGATTTCTCTTGTTAGATGGGCTTATATATCACTATCAACCTTTGATATGATTGACAGTTTGCACAAGAAGAGTGGGGTTATTTTTTTCTCTGTATCTGCTTGATTTGAAATATTTTCACATGCAATAAATGTAAACTGAACATCTTAGAGGTTAATTTTCAAAGCATCCTGTGGGTATTGTGAATAAAAAAAAATTAATTATAATAGAATTAATACCTATATAAATTTGTCTCTCATAGGCTCTTAGTGCTTGGAAGCCAAGATTTGTATATATCAATAATAAAAATATTTATAATAGGTGTACTCAATACAGCTTCCATTGCAGCACCTCAGATGTACACACATGGCCTAAATGAATGACTTTAAAGGAACTTACTCAAGCCATAACCTTACTGGTTCCTGCTGGATATTTGTCCTGGGAGTGCTATTGTTGCCTGTTCAGTTCACAAGTAGAGAGATAGGGGCATACAGAAGCTGGAGTCACAATAGCCAGCAAACTGGACATCTACATGCCTAAGTGAATCAAGAGGCAACATGAGAGAAATGAACAGACTTTGACTCTTACCTCTTTCCTTGACACGAAGTGCATTCACAGAGGCAATTTGAAAGCTAATATATTAACGTGATTCAAGTGCACCTGCTCTTTCATTTGCATGCACATCAGTCCCAAGGATATGAGTGTGTAAGTACACTGGAGTTCTGTGACACACAGGTACATACTTTCTCATGACAGAAGTTGTTTCTTTTTGTTTATGTTGCAGAGAACCTTTGTATCCTAGACAAATGCTCGAGTATTTATGTGATCAAGACTCCAGATAAAAGATTCCAGGGAACTTTTCACCTGAAAATATGTCCAGTGGCTCTCAGAATGTATAAGCGATTCTGACATTTTCTCCTCCAGATGGGGTTTAACTTGAGATAGTGCAGACGTAAATACACAGACCATATTAACATAGACACTGAGAAAGATTAATGCAGCAATAGAGTAATAGAGCTCTGGAAGCAGTAGTTACAGCATGCTGGGATTTGTTACTACCTCCAAAAAAAAACCAACAAAAAAACCACAACAAAATCCTAAATGAGAGAGAAAGGTAATGAAAAAAATTAAGGAGTTAGCCGTAGTGAAGCCTAAGCTTATTCTCTAACTTACGGGCCGTTCTTCCTTTATGGTAATGATTCTACTGTAAGAGCAGTCTCTCTTTTCATACACAGGAGTTAAGTGTGTATCCAGTCTGAAGTGCATTGAAACCAACAGAAACACTCTCAGGGTATTCACTGAGTTCTAGTTCCATTTTAATGCACATTTCAAATGGACCCCACAATTTAGAGTTGTGTTTCAGGCAGTATAAATCATGCTATAGTATTAGAAACTGCTTCAGCTCATGATGAGGCAGTTAATAAGCCTTGAAGGTTACAAGATACACTCAGAAGAATCAAAGCAATGATACTTAGCTGAGTCATCAATGACATTTTCCCTCATCTAGTTCAGCATCTGTTAAAATGAAGATATTTCAATCTGTTCCATTAATGACTGATTAATGATGTATGGAATTACCCTACCTGCTGAAAATATGCCCATAGAGTCAAAAACATTTTCATGGCTGCTTATTCTATTTTATTACATTGTTTCAGAAGACTTTGCTTCATCTTGCATGTAGAAAAAACATCTACCTTTTTTCCTTTGTAACCTCAAGCAGTAATACAAAGTCATCTTTGTAAACATCTCTCAACTTCGTCACATATTATTTTATTTCTGTTTTCTTATTTCTATTTATTTTTAATCCTATAATTCCATGTTAATTTTTTAATACTTTATCCTCTGATTATTTTTGTAAGTTAATTCCTACCCAATTTTATTTCTTAGCAATTACAGCACTTGATACATTACATTGCAAATATCAAATTGATTCCAATAACATTTACTATAAACTATGTACAGCTAAATGCAGAATGACATATTTCCCTTTGTCACATATATAAGGAAAATTATTTCACCACCTAAAACAACTTATCTAACCTTTTACTCCTTAAAAAAAATAAAAAATAAAAAAAAAAATAAAAAGTAGAAGGACAGTAAAAAGTAAAGCCAAAGAAACAAAGAAACCCTTATGTTTCTTTATGGAGACCATTGACTCTATAAAGTACATCCAAAGTGCTATAATGGGAGATTTTGTACAGATTAGTTAATTAACAACAGAAAAAAAAAGTTAAAATATGAGCATTTCAAACAATGTGAATTAAGCTTCAAAAATGGTTTTCTGAAGTGCTTCTGGCATACAATCACAGATATTAATTTAAGTCCACATGAATAGATTTACATGGAAATCACTTGGCGCAGTTGTATACCTTGTGCGTAAATTAGAACTGCATGGAATTTCCCTAAAATCCTCTCTCACACACACACACAAATAATAATCTACTCTAAATCACAGCAATAAAAATTATGTGTTCTTGTAGGTGCTTTTCTTTAGACATGCACAAATCTTCATATATTATATGGCACATAATATAAGAGGCGATCTTTATTCTATTGTCTTCTCAAGATTTTTAGAAATAATAATACAGTGTAATAAGAGAAAATACGTGTAAGTACATAAATTATTTAAGCATACTTCTTTAATAAAATTTAATGATAAGAAAGCATCATATGAACAACAGCTAGAAGTAAGCTGAAAGTAAGGCAGTGTATCCCATGAATCACAAGCTGTGGTAGCTCTAAACAAACTGATAATAAACAACTGGGAGGTTATAAATTTGAGGAGTAGCAGCTGTCTGGGTGGTCTGATGTGAGTTGATTTCAAGACGTACATTGTCCAAAAAGGGATACCATGTATCCAAGAGGAAAAGAATGTACAACCATTACACATAAGTAGAGTGCTGCAGACAGCTGATCCTTAGGGAAACAAAAAGAAACAAAAGAAGCATAAACAGTGATGGTGATTGCATTGTGCCATGGAAAGACAGAGAGCAATAGCATCAGCATAGCCTGTGGAATATCTATTATACTATCTTCAATGAAGCCTTACTTCTTTAATCAGAAGGGACCATCATCATGATCAAATCTGTTCTAACTATAGAATTCAGTTCAGTAATTGCTGACATAGGCCTATCCCCTCTGAATGAACTGTAGTGTAATTTTAATTAGATTTTAATTTTGAATGAATATACTGCTTGTGAATTTCAGGAAAAGAAGAAAAAATATTAGAAAAACAATTTTGGACATTAATATTTACATCCTCCCCAGAAGAACTTATTTGATTTTAATGTTGTAATGGTTCTGCACAAATGAGAAATGAAAATCTTTGCTGGGCAAGAGATATGGTGAAACCGTAAGAAATGGATCTGCTCTGGGGCATAAGTTCCTGTTCTCTGTTTTAGGAGCAACCCTCTTTTTTTTTTTTTTTTTTTTTTTTTTTTTTTTTTTTTTTTTAATGCTCACTCCAGCTCCTTGTGTTGTGTCAAATGCTATTTAGGTGTTTCAATGGCAATAGTAAAATAAGGAGTCAATGAAAGGATAGTAGGAAAAAGAAGAGAGTTTTTCTTTTTCCAAAAAAGAATAAAACTCAGTGTGTCTACATGAATTACAACAAATGGTAGGATTTCCCTCTGTGTTAAGAGATTCAGAGAGAATTTTTTGCCTTGGCTTTAGTGGTCACTGTTGCAAACAAATATCTTCAAATTTGAGCTTTTCAGTTGTCACTTGCCTGTCTTTGCCTAGTGAATTAAAAGGCTCTTTAGAACTTACTTGCTTTGTTAAAAATCCTTTTATGAAAAAGAAAGAAAACAAGGAAGAAAATGGTAAAATGCAATCATATATATTCCATAAATTAATAACTTTTTTGAACACAACAAAGTCTTGGGGGTTGGCGGGGGGAGGGGGAGGGAGCAGACATGGAAAACAATCTTTGGCAAGAATAAATTCTTACTGTTCAGAAAAAAAAAATATTCTGGAAAATGAAGCAGAACTTTTGACAGAAGTGCTCTTACAATGGAATCTTTCAATTATATTTACATAATTTTGCTGTTTTCTAAATGATCTCATCATCCTAGCCAGTTGTTATTTACAAAAAAAATGTTTTCTCATTGCGAAAGGCAGGAGACCTCCACACAGAAATATGATTTTTTTTCACGCTGTTCTATTGTTTCTTTCTCCATTATAAAAGGAGGTGAATGGCTTAAACAAGATAAATACAAAAGTTCTAAAGCACTGCTATTCTCAAAGTTTCATAGGTAAATCATAAGGAATATAATATAGAATGTTAGTAATTCAAAATGAAGTTCTTATGTTAAATATGCAGGAGTATTTATTATAACACACTGATTTTACCTTTATTCTAAATGGTGAATATAATAAAGCAGTCAACTGTCTGCACAGTTTGGAGAATTAACATGCAGCTTTGATGACTTCATCTGATTCAACTTGCTTAACAATTATTTTTGGCCTTGAAAGTTAATTCTGATATAATCTATGGAAGCCTACAATTTCATTGTTATGTGTACATAAATATTTTCACATGTTTCAGTTCCCATGTAAAATCCTGATCCCTCACTGATTTCCTTCTGAGATAAGAGGAGAAATTCAGTGCAATTTATGATTTGAAATGCTGTGAGGAGGATTTTTCTTTCTCTCTCTGTTCAATTTAAATCTCTGACTTGGTAAGAAAGACTCTGTAAGAAGCTGTATGATAGTGCTATCAGTCAGAGTACGGTATCTGAGGGAATGAAAACCAGACACCACTTAATTATCTAATGAAAATTAGTGTAAATCTTAATGTCATTTCTTTATTTAGTTGAAGAGGAAATGACTCTGTTGTAGCCATTCATTTTCTTTTATTTTTCATCATATTTTGTGATAAATTAGGTATTTTGTTTCCATTCTTATTAAAATTTCTCATTTTTCCTTTTTCCTTCATAGAATTTTTCATTCACTTTCAGTATTTCCACTCACTCTGACAGATCTTTTATACTTCTCTAGATTTTTTTTTATCTTCTTGTATTAGATATTAGAGCTTTCCCAAGTGCATTTTTACTTTTTTTTTTCTTTTCCTGTGGATCCTTACTTAGCAATTCTCTGATTTAGATAAAATTGGACCTAGAATCATAGTTACTTGAGTTGGGAAGGACCCCTAAACATCATCTAGCCCAGCTCCCCTGCAAAGAACACGGACACCTACAGATAAATCAGGGCACTCAGAGCCTGGTCCAGCCCGCCCTTCAGTGTTTCCAATGCCCTTTCTACCCTATAGTTCCCCTTCAGATACTAAAAAGCCACTACTGGGTCTCCCTGCAGCCTTCTCATTCTGAACAGCCCCAGCTCTCTCAGCCTGTTCTTGTAGGGAAGGAGTTCTGTCCCTTGGATAATTTTTTGTTGCCATCCTATGGATACACTCCAAAAAGTGCATGTCTCTCCCATACACAGGACTCAGTATCTGGGCGCAGTACCTCAGGTGAGATCTGACCAGTTCAGTGCAAATCATTTCCCTTGATCTTCTGGCCATGTTTCTTTTGATATAGCCAAGTATATGGCTGGCTTTCTGGGCTGCAAGAGCACATTGCTGGTTCATGACCAGCTTACCATTCATCAGTACCCCTAAGTTCATTTTAGTTTCACTTTAGCTCAATCCTTTTGTCCATCCAACACACAACACAGAGTCACATGAAAACTTGCTAAAGGTGCACTCAATCCCACTGTTGATGTCATTGATTAAGATATTAAAGAGTCTTTTTCACAGCACAGACCTCTGAGGGACACCACTAATCACTGATCTCCATCAGGACATTGATCCATTGACCACTACTCTCTGGGTACAATCACAACCAGTTCATCATCCATTAAACAGTCCACCCATGAAATGTATGTCTTTCCAATTTGGAGAGAGGGATGTTATGAGGGGCTGTGTCAAAGGCTACGCTCAAGTGCCAATAGATCAGTGACTCCTTCACTGTCCTCTGATGCAATTATACCATTATAAAAGGACTCTAGATCTCACTAGTTCTTTGCAATTCAGTAGATTTAATTACATTCTGTAATGGAAAATTATGTTACCTTGCTGTGAAAAATTAAACCTACTTCTGTCTGATTTTTATTGAGTTTAAATGTTGTAATTTAATCTAGCAGCAACTCAGGACCACGCAGCTTTTTGCTCCTTCTTCCTCTCAAATGGAATGATAAAGAGAACTGGAAACAAAATAGAACCTGTAGGTTGAGATAAAAACTAGAATGCAAATGTTTCCCAATCATCACACAGCAGCAACCTCCACCCCCAGGCAGTGACTGTCCTCCAGCTCACTCACCCACAGCTTTATCACCTTACCCATACTGTCATTCAGCATGGAATAAACCTTGGCCTAATTCAGGCCACCTGTCCTGGATCTGCCCCACCCCTTGCTGCCACACCATTAAGGCAGCAGTTTTCCTGTAGAGTGGTTTTGTTTTAGGCAGGCTTCCATCACTCTGTAACAGTACTTTTGTGGTAATAGCACTGTTTTGGCAGTAATTGGGGTATTACTGCAGTATCAAAATTGGTGTAGTCTTAAGTATTGTATGAGGGAGCTAAAATCGCAGAATCTCAGAATTGCAGGGGTTGGAAGGCCTTCAAGAGACCATTGAGTCCAACACCCCTGCTAAAGCAAGTTCCCTACAATAGGTCGCACAGGTGGGCATCCAGGTGGGTCCTGAATATCTTCGTAGAAGCAGAATCTGCAACCTCTCTGGGCAGCCTGTTCCAGTGCTCTGTTACCCTTACCATAAAGAAATTTTTCCATATGCTTGTATGGAACTTGTATGGCCATTGCTCCTTGTCATACTGCTACGCACCACTAAAAAGAGCCTGGCCTCATCCATTTGCATTCCAACTCCCTTTAGGTATTTATAAACATTTATCAGATCCTTCCTCAGACTTCTTTTCCCCAGGCTGAGCAGACACAGATTACTCAGCCTTCCTTTGTTAGGGAGATGCCCCAGGCCATTCATCATCTTTGTGGCCTTCCTCTGGACTCGATCCCTCTCTTTTTTGAACTGGGGAGACCAGAACTGGACAGAGTGTTCTAAATGTGGGATCACCAGGGCAGAGTAGGGTGGGAAGGTCACCTCCCTTGACCTGCTGGTCATGCTTTTTTTAATGCACCCCAAGTGTTTCTGTTGTGAATTTTTTTGTTGATTTTGTGTTGTTCTTTAATTATTAAAATCATAGAAATTAGTGATTGAATGCCTGGAGTAGGTAATCTGATCTGTTTTTATCCTAGTTTCATTTATTTGCCTGTACTTTACCTGAATAACTTCTCCAGTCTAATTTTATATAACTATTTTCTAGGTGTTGAGACCTACAGAAGGTATTTCAGCTGATGTTCATAGAGCATTTTGCTGTACTCTGTTTCATCCAGGACTTCAAACTAACATACCTTCATTTTTATGCTAAAAATGTTTTTCTATTCATGCAGATTCTTGACCATTGAAATGCGCAATCATCTTAGTCTGAAGCTGATGGGATATGTGTGTCAAGGGATGAATTTGGCTCTTGATACTTACAGTAATAATAATTTCCCAATTCTCATTATTGTTCTTGAATCAATGGAGATGGCATGGAAAATTTTAAATGAAATAAGATATAGGTCTTGGTGTCTCTAATTCAGACAACTTAGATAACTCTCAGCACCTGTTTCCCAAGAGGCTATTCATACACAAGGCTTCATGCAAAATTCATGGAGAGAGGTAAGCATTAAAGAAAGGAATATAAAATTCTGCATACTGCTGCTTAGAGTGAATGCTAAGTACAAAGGGGTAACAAGGATTTCTCCCTTCACTGTAGCTATGAATTCTCAGCCTCTGGCAGCTGCTTCTTGTCACTCAACCTTCAACATCTCAAATACTCTCTTTGAGGAACGTTGGTTTGTTCTTCTATTTTCAAATATAACCTGTAAGAATTGTCACAAAAAATTTAAAACAGCCAAAAAAAAAAAAAAAAAAAACCCATGCAGAAACTGCATATCTTTTTCCCTAGTACCAGTCCAGTGTGTATGTTATTACAAATGTGTGGACCAATAACAATACAAAGAAAAATTAGAAGTTGGTTACCTTTATACTGAGCTCTAACAATTATTTCTGATGTATTTTCTCTCCAGAAACAATATTTTTAATGAAAACAAATATTTTCAAATAATCCCATTATTCCAGAAGCTGAACCTAAAGAGAAAGAAAAAAAAAAATTAATAACCATTGAAAAAAAAAAATAAAGTTGGCAGTACTCACGTGTCATATTTTCCATTCAAGTACATAAAAGGTTTTGATAAAGTCAAATTAAGCTTCTCAATATTAATGCGGGTCAGATAGTCTATTATTACAGAATGGAAAAAAGAGATTTGGGAAGGTTAAATGTTTCAACAAAGTTCACAAAACAAATCAGACTTAAAGCTGAGAATTCATTAGTTCTCATGGCACTCTAGATGTATAAGCAGATGATTTTTTTTTTTTGAATGAATAAATATATCTTTGCTATTTTGTGTCAAATCTCTTGATATTGATCTTTTTTCAGCTAGTTAGGAAAGATACAAATATTGTACAAAAATCTAGGCCCATCAAAAGGATTTTTAAGAGTGTATCATAAGTATTATTTACAGTGAATTTATCCTTTTGATAAGTATTACAATGACAAATTTCACAGAATTTGTATGTTTCCTGTTCTATTTAATGTTTACAGTGAGCCTTTAAAAGCATTTTTTAATCTATTTTTCTTCTACTACTTTCTTTTTTCAGAGTACTGTATTTGTAAGTTTATAAAATAGTAGAGCAAAGATTCCATTTTTAGTGGTTAACTAGCAAATAAGTGCACTATTCTCTCTTTTAGTTAAGACCTACATTTTCAAAGGGTGTTCTACAACCCTGACAAACTGAGAACTTCATTTTGAAGTTTAGATGTTGTGAAATTCCTTACATCCCTTGCGTATTACATAAAGTACATCGACTAGTTTTGCTTCTCTCTTCAGGAGGTGACTGTGGTGTAAGAATGCTATGCCTTGCATAGGAGTGTGAGAAGCAGGAAATAGCAGAAGGAACAGGATGTCCAGTCTTTAAAGATCAGGAGCAATCTTTGCGCAGTGGAAAAAACACTAGTTAATGTTCTCTATCAAATCTTACTCTTCCTCCATCCAGACATACTGCATGAGAATTTCCACCATATTAAACGATGGACATACTAAAGCTGTATACAGTGGGTGAAAAGAAAGGGTATTCACAGAGCTATGGGTATACTGTCCCATTACTCCCCCTTAAAATCTACTTAAGAAGAGAATGATTGCCGGACAAAACGTTGCTGCCTTTTTCTCTGTTTAGTTCCATTCTGCCACAAAGCCACTGCAAGTGTGAGATGCTCAACATCTATGCAAAATTCTTAGGGATATAAAATGAAAGCCTGAGTGAAGTATCAAGCTGGAAAAAAGCAAGAGACCAAACAGTCTGAATTTACCTAAGAACATTATTCCAGAGGCATGAGGCTGTTTACAGGAAACATCCGGAGACATCTAACTCTCCTGTGCCAACCACTTATGATTTCTCAGTATTAGAGAAATAGAGTAGTAGAAAATTATAAAAGTAGAAGAAGAGTAGTAGAAAATAGAAAATAGAAAAGTATTAGAGAATTAGAGTAGTAGAAAGCATGTGAATTAGCTCCTGAGGTAATAATCACAGATGTGGTCCTGTATTTTTCTTCTGTTAGTTAAGTGGCCTCTCCAAAGGTGCTGCCTTGCATGACTCCACATGACTCCACTTCTTCTCTGTATTATCTGATTCCTCATCTTTATCAATTATATGTCATTTGACTGTAATGTGTCCTTGCATTTGCAACAGGAGCAACTAAATGATCTTGAGATAAAAAACGTGACTCCTGAGGTCTGAGGCAGGAGGACAGGCAGGGAGCAGTCTTTTCTTCCTCCTTGTTCATGGCATAGAGTATTTGACTTCTTTTGGGGAGAAAAAAAATAGATTAATTTCTAGTTTTCCTTATTCCTTTCTTAGATACTTCAATGCAACTATCTTCATTATAGGGAGATGAAGTGGTAAAAAAAAAATAATTCAAAAATTAAAAAAATCATTATACAGTGGGATTTCTACATGCATGATTTTGCTGTGTTCATTGGAAAAGACTAAATCCTTCCAAATCTCTGGTTTTGTTGGTCTTACAAAGACATACTGATGATATGAGATTTTTGTGGCTAGAAGTTATGTGCAAAATGCAAACTGCAATTTTTAAAAATCCTTGGTTAGTCACGGAAATAGCTTGTTGCCATCCAATTGAATTAAATAGCTAATTCTTTCTGGATGTTGTCATGAATCTATCCATAAGGATTGCTCTAAAAGTAATGCTTCCTATTTTATTATAATGGCCCGCAAGTTCAGAGGCAGATGTTGGTTATATGGCAGTAGAGTTCAAACATTCCTGCCAATATCCCATTACGTTCTGTTGCCATATGACAGATGGCAGCAAAGGGGCAATCTGACACAATGTCATCTCACATGGAAGTGCATATGAAGCAAAGGTGCGTCACTGAATTCCTCAATGTGGAAAAAAATTGTACCCACTGACATTCATTGTTGCTTGTGGAATGTTTCTGAAGACCAAATGATGGATATGAGCACAGTGAAGTGGTGAGTGGTATGCTTCAGCAATGGCAACAGCTACATGAAAGACAAGACACATTCTGGATAGTCACGTATATTTTGTTCATTGCTGGTGAAACCACATAGCAAATGATGAATGATGGTGACTGTGTTGAAAACACTGATAGCTGAAAATGTGCCCTATCAAATAGTTATTGTTATTGTGCTCTCCATAGCTGTTGTAGAAGTAACCTGTGTATATGTTATAGTATACTATTCTCATTTTAATATTTCTTTAAAACTTTATGTTTTTATTGAGACGTTAGGTAGTATAATAACCAATAAACTCTGTGTGCACACTTGTAAATTCACTCAACATGGCAAATATATCCACATATCTAAGCAACTACGTTGCCTTTCCCACACTTATGAGGTATTCAGATGCTTAGTCAGAATAATTTTGCAGTTCCTCTGAGAAACCTGAGCTGTACAAAGAAATGTTACCACAAGTGAGGATATCATCTGAAGTTTTCAACCTCTTCATAGATCTTTTTTCTTCAAGTCAGGCTCATCTTCTACTTGATGTGCTGAAGTTCCTTGCTAAAAATCCAATTTGCCTTCAAATATCTGGCAGTGCTTCAAGGCAAGTGATCAAATGATCAAATTCACCTTGATCCATTAATTTTAAAGTTGCTTGGCTTGCTCTTTTTTCCCACAGTGTTGGGTCAAGATTTTCTTCGCAGGGTGAGTCTCAGTTCATATTCTGTTTTCACTAGCTGAGTTGCAGATTTGTAGTATGTCTGTCAATTTGAATTATTTTTTTTCTGTATGTTAGGCTGCTTCCCCTTCAATGTTCACTTGTATAAGAAAAAGGGAGAACATCTAACCAACTAAAGGAAGAAGAAAATACTGAGCATTTCATTAAGAAATCTAGCTCAAAATTAAATAAACTTTTTTGCTTTGTCTCTGGGCTCAAACTTATCTATAAATTTTTTTAGTCCAAAGCTGTGAGAAACAGCACCTTGAGGAAAAGTCCTTCTGTCACTGACATCTTACCAAGCAGGATTCTAAGAAAAGCTGAATGACCGGATGATTTTCTTTCTCCTTTCTGTCACTAATTTAAAGAGCATATGGTCTTACAGCGCTAATTAGGGAAATAGAGCTGCATAAAGAAATTGTACCCCAAGCACAGTCTTCACTGTGTGCATTATCTTGACTAATGATAGGAACTTAATGGAAATATCAACACATTCTCTCTCCTTAGTTTGAAGGAGGCAACTTGTATTTAATTCAGATCAAGCAAAAAGGAAGATTAAAATTGCTGTTGCTAGCCAGTATACACCTATGTTAGGATCAAGATAAACAGTGGCCTGTATGGACATTATTTCCCAATAAGAAATGATCTCTCTTGCTTCTTTCTGCTTCCCGCCGCTTTCATGCACTGTGTAAAATTATACAGCAATATTTTTTCAAGGGAAGGCAAAGCTCAGTGCCCAAACATTTAATTCTTATCACGCCTGGTTAGTGATTTTGTACATTATATTATTATATGGTAAATCATCCTGCCAGTAGGATGCTATTTCTGTGTAAAATTATTTTCTTTCCATTACAGGTGGTCTTTCTCACTAATATACTATGTCTCTGAACCGAGGACATTTTCTTTCTCCATTCACTATAGAAAAATGCATTTTAAAAGTCTAGTCAAAGTAACATAGTATTTCAGGAGATTAAACTTAGATAATATAAATATTTTCCAATATCATTTCTTATGTCATAACAATAATGATTTTCTGCTCTTTACATTTGATGATTATTAACCAGAAAATTGTAACAAAACTTCTTCTCCTAGAAAGAAGGACAAGTATACTTGTAGAGGGATTTGCAACAAAGAGAACAAGGGAAAATCCAGTTTCCATTGTAGACAGAGCTGGAGTACAACAGTGAGCATTTTGGTTCACCTCATGTTAAGTTCCTCAGCAAGGATGTAACAGTGAACTGAAAAAAATTTAGCATAAATAAAGAGTTATCTGTTAGTTAATCAGAATAAATAACAAATTATCAGAATATAGTTTTCTCTTTACAAGTAAGCTGCTGTAGATGGATAGGTTTTGTTTCTTTCTTGGAGTTACTGGAGTTGGAATTTACTGCTGATACTACCAAATTTTTACAATATGCACAACGGCAACATACCTTATACAGAGGGCATTATTTGATCTATTCTAAACATAATATCAATTATTTGAAAGTTACTTAATCTTTAATCTTCTAATACTGAGTGCACTTACTTTATCCTTCTTTTTTTTTTTTCCAGGAATGGGGAGAAGAAAGATTTGCTTGTCTGAAGAAAATTCTGTTTCAAAAACTAGGATAAAAGTATAGGCTAAAGTAGAATTAATTTTTTTCCCGTTACATTTCTTTCATAATCCCTTTCAAAATAATTTGATTTATTTTTCCTTATTTGAGTTGTTTCTGCCAGTGATCTGTGTTATCAGATGAGGTATTTCCAAATGCACTTTTCAGATAAATAATTAACCCTTTGACCACTGATCCCATGGAACTGTGAATATAACTTCTGACTTAACCTTTTTAAAATATATTTTTCTGCTTGCAATGTCATTCATTCTGGAATGCATTTTTCCTTCAGAATTGTCAATAAAGAAAATAGTAATAGGTTTCATCAGTGAATTCAGTGAAAAGTCTCATGGGAATCAGTTTATGCATACAATATCAGCAAAGGCATAAGCTTTCCCATGATTTCATTCTAATTCTGTAGAGCTCTGATTCTTAGTATATGATCTTATTTTATGGCCTGCAGTTCAAGTCATGTCAATTGTTTTGCCTAAGACTCTTAAAGACACTTACTTCCTTATCCACTCTGTATCTCTACAGAGAACTATCACAGTTTAATTCTAAATTAGGAAGCAAAAGATGAGAAGGCAGTTCTAGAGATATTTGGGCAGTATTTTCTAAATATTATTTCAGAGAAAAAAGCACATTGAGGATTATTTTAGGGAAAATATACCATCACAATTGATATTTCTCATTCAATTTTTTATTTAATATTTTATTATCAGAAGAAATCAGTATGAAACAGCAAAGTCGTATAGATATTCATTGGATTATGCCTTTTTTACATTAGCTGATTGTCTCATTTTATAACATGGCAGCACAAGTAATTAATTATATATTTTCCTTATTATAATATAACCAAATTGTAGAGTATGAGTCCTCATGATTTTATATTATCTGTTATTTATTGGTGTAAAATGTTACATACTTTTTTCTCTAACTAAGATTTTTTTTGTTGATGCTTTTTGTGGTTTTGTTGTTGTTACTGTTGTTTTAAAAAACATCAAGTACTCTTGATTTAAGCAGATTTTCCAGATCAAAATATGCTCTGCCTGTACCATAGTTAAACTTCATGATGTTTTCAAAATTAAAAAAAAAATAACCATCCAATGTAGTAAAGCGTAGATGGTTTCAATGCACTAAAGAAATTACGCTGTTTGCTTAGATGCTCAACTAGCATCCAGGCACAAGTCCACGCTGGACTCTGCTGGTGCCCAAATATATGCAGCGAGAGTAAGTGAGGTCACAGTCATCTTTCATTGATGTTACAGTCCCTTGCTTGGTGACCCCACAAGACATCAGCGCGTGTATTCAGGCACCAGCCTGTGTCTCAAACACCTTCCATTGTCCAGTTATTTTCCTTTATAATGGTGATATATTTGGGAAAACAAAAAATTGCATGTTTAGTATCTCCACAGCAATCCATCTTCTGTGAACTATCTGTACTTTCTGAAGCTTAAACAGACACTTTTTTGTCTGTTCTGTTTTGGCTACAATATTTTTATCTAAACTCAGGAACTTTAGTTGGGGATATACCTTGTTAAGGTTGTTTTTTTTTTTTTTAAATGTATTTTAAGGTAGCTAGTTAAATATTTTACTGTGCCATGTTGACATTGAACATCTGGATGAAGTTCCTATTCTTTTTGTGACCTTTAAAGTAGCATCATTAAGGGAAAAAAAACAAGAAATTTTTGTTAAAAACTGAAATAGAAACAAAAGTTGAAAAGATCGTACTAATTGTAAAAAATGTATTGCTACTACCAAGATCATACTGCGGTTACATTATGAAATATACTTACTGTGTAAACATGTTAAGAGCAATTTACATTTTATGCTGAAATTCTATTTAATATATTCTTTGCTTATGCACTTTCATGAACTCACAAAAGTAAATGTTAGGCGAGTTGAAACAGAGAATCTCACATTTCATGCAGAGCAGGTCATGCTGGAAGCAGAGAAAGTGACTTTATAAACAGTAAAAACTGAAAGCAGTTAAAATGTTCCTGGGACAGAACGAGTTGATAGCTTGACTAAAAACCATAATTTTTCCAGTATAAATTCCAGTCCACATTCAAATCTTCTTTTATTTGAAAGTACACAGGATTGTGTAGGGAAGATTTTTTGGCTTACAGAAAACAGAGGCAGCAACCCCTGTCACATTTCAGCACATTGTTTTCGAATGAGGAGTTTTGCAAAGGATAGACAGTACTAGGCCTCATTCTCCTCTAACATTTATCAGTGATCCAGAGAGAAATACATAAAAACAGCTAAAAAATCTCTGAATGGCACAAAGACATTTTGAATGACAAACAAGAATCGGGACAGAGCAATTAGAGGAGGAGGTAAGGCAGGCTTGGTAACTTAAGGCTACCCACATACACTGCTTTAGTTCAGCCATGCACAAAACTGAGAAATAAATGACACACAGACACCTGCTTACATACCAGACCATAATGATTCTCAAATTGTTTAAATGTGTGAAGAAAAAAAATCAAACGAAAAAGACATTTCTATTGGAAGGCAATGAAAAGTAAGCCTCAAACCTGTAAACTCTTTGCAAGTAAAACAACCATAGGTGTTACTTAAAGGAACTCACTCTCTGCCCTGTAACAAACTCCAGGAGGTAAGCTATCTGCAGAGCATTGATACTTCGACAAGGGGAATTTATGAAATTTATTGGAGAGAAGAATAGCAATCACCTGTGGCCAGATGTTAAAGCTAGACATATTTAAATAACATATTAAATATGTATTTTTAATCTGAAGACCAATTACACTTTTGTACGAATTATCAAAGAATTTTCCAATTACTGCATATTTCATACCTCTATGTCCTGATTTTCAGAAAGCAATGAACATTTTTTTCTTTTAACTGTAAAATGAGTTTACCAACTGTACACATATTTCAGTAATAGAAAATATATGTTGTTTTTTTTTTGTGAAATTAGTGTTTCAGTATTAATGATCAAAAACAAAAGCCTTCTGGAGGAAAATAAAAGAACTTCTGGACCCAGTTTAAATATTACTTGATATTTATTTCGTCTTCTTAATAAAAAGCAAAAAAGTGTAACTTTGCCAACATCCTTCTGCTCCTGTCTTAGCTTGATTAGTTCTAATAAAGTCTATAAGTTCTCTGAGACTTTAAGTCATTAAAAACAATATTTCTGGGACTTTCTCTTATTTCAGGTATTCATTGCAGTGCACTTCTGCAAGACTGATGGGATTCCTGTTTTCAAAACTGTGATATTAGTATATTGCATATCATTTTCATCAGATTGAAATAACTGCATATGTTATTAAATTGCACAATGTATATTTTGTATTGAATGTTTATAGAAAAAAAACAAATCTTTAATGAAACAAGGAAAACTTGTAAGAAATAGAATACTACAAGTTGATTCTGAAATTCAACTTGGGGCACAGAAGTATGTGCTCTTCTTTCAGATATTCAGATTGCTTAACAATTTACCTACATAATAAAACATTTGTGGGAGAGACTCTGATCTCTATTTTATCAAAGCAATTTTCCTTTATCTTTTTTTGCTCTTTCATAATTAACAGTAGAAAGCATTAAATGAATCCAATCCTGTGTCTCTAGTGTTAATAAAAAATCATGCACTCCACAACAAAAAATGAGGAAACATGCTGCTCTGTAGTGGTTGAAAGTGTAGCCCCAGCTCATAATTCCCATGTGGAAATTAAACAGTACAAGAATGACTCTACAAAGGTAGAAAGTGCAGAATGGTATAACATTAATGAGATGGAAAAATGCTGCCCAGAGAGCAGAACAGCTGTGTTAATGTACCCAGGATAATCCAGGGCATGTTCAATATCAACTATTTGTTTCAGAGATATGCCCAAAGCTGAATCATTTCTCAGTAGATGAAAAACTCTCCTGTCTACTTGAGTCTCAAACTCATTAAATATAATGGTTCAAAACCACTGCTGCACTGAAAACCAGAGCTGCACTGATTCCTCAGGAACTTTCTGACTTGTTGCTGTTGTTGTTTATTTGTTTTATTTATTTGTTTTTTGATTGTTCTTGTTTTTAGGTAATTTCAGCTTGAGGATGATTCTGATTGTAGGTTTGGAAGACGTAGGGATTTTTCTTCTTTTTTTCCTTTCTTTTTTTTTTTTTTTGCTTAATCCCGTGTGTGAGAAACCTCTGTTTACCAGGAATGAAACTTCTCTGATAACCATTTCTTAAAGATGACAGAAGTTCTATTTGCGCAAAATCTATATAATAAATCCTGTAAGGATTTCCACATGTAACTGAGTACCACTACAAAAGTAGAAAAATTATGATGCTATTATAATGACTATATCCAACCACAGACCACTTTCCTAATGAATAGGTTCTATTAAAGCATCAAGTTGTTGCATTCTCAGTATCCATATTAATTTCTATAAACTCAGTGCTTTACTTTAATATTCTCCAGCTGAACGCTCTAATTTGATATACACATTTGAAGGGATTTTTGTAGTTCCATGCTTTTGTATAAGAAGAATAAAATATAAAGTCCTTGTTTATCAAAATGGTAAAGAATTTTTTACACTGTAATGAATGAGAATTCCTTCCTATCTGGACTTTTTTTATGACTTCCTTTGCAAATTTTCATGTACTAACTCACCAGACCTCTTTAGACAGCATAATTTCCTGCCTTTTCAGTGAATTATAAGAATCTCTGTTATTGCAATCTATTGTTACATGCCAGTAGGAAGTCAGATATTCATTGTAACTTTCTCTGTTGTCCCAGCTGACAAAAGTTTTGCTGCTGAAGCAAACATTAATTTAGGTTAGGTAAATAGTAAGTTTATATACTACAGCAGTAAAGTTGTTACAGGGTTACTTCTTTTTTTTTTCCCCAATATGAAAAAAAATCTGTTCCTCGAAATATCTATCTGGAAAAAAAAAAACATCGAAACAAAGAATATAAATCTCTTTATATTTTTATTTACTGAGTCTAGGTAAACAAGCAAACTATCTAAACCAAAACCAGAACACCACTATAATAAATGAAAAAATATTTGCTACGTAGAAAGAAACCTTTAACAATTTAGCATTGTAAAATTACAACCAAAAGCAAAACAGCAAGATACAGGTATTTTAGAATAATTTTAGTTAAAAGCAATCCTTTTTTTTCCAGAAAGCTGCTTCTTAGAATCCTACTGAAAACAAAGAATCCAAAATGTAGATTCAAAACAAGTACAGTGAAATACAACCTCAGAGCCTGTGACCAAAGTTTATGCAAAATCTCTTCATAAATACCTACATTCCAGTTACTTTTCCTTACAATTATATTCAAGCCAGTTCTCATTCTAGAGGTATATTTAATTCAGTTATGTGGAGTTTCATTTGCAAGACAGAAGTAATAGTAAATTAATGCTAACATATGCTAAATCCTCTACATTCAACCAAAAATACTTTTGATAGTGTCATCAGTACACATTATTTAGACAAAATAATTATCTGAACACTGATAGGGTTTTATGCATACCAGCAGTCATTCATATAGCAGGATCTGCTATGGTTCATTGTGTTTCTAATCCATGGATTACATTCTGAGTACAGATTGACCAGAGCAGCAGTAACAACTCCATTACGATCTATCATCCCAAATAACTAAGAATTTCAGTGCATTTCCCTTTACATTTTTGTGAGCTTGAATATTCTGCTCCTTTTTATAGATACTTGAAAATAAAAATACAAATAAAATATAGAAGAAAGATGGAAAATAGTTATAAATAATAAAGTTTTAAAGTTGTAAGTAAAGTTTATTGTTACATAGTGAATGCCTGCTCTTAATACACTAATGTTCTGGCACTGTGACACCTGATCGGAGGCCAATAACATCATTTTATTAAAATTAAAAAAAAATTGATAATTTTGATGAACTGAGAGCTTTTTATTTTATTTTTTTCAACACAAAAACAACAAAAGAAAACAAAATCATACTCAGCAACAAAACGTTGATTGTGTTAAGCATTTTCATGAGGATTCATACTCTTTTACAGAATGGAGCAAATAATTTTCTTCACTGTAATATATGTATATTAGTACATTTCATTCAAAACTAAGAATAACTAGCTCTACATGCTAGCTGCATTTTAGAGTTTTCTCTGTTTAAGAATAGCCATTTAGTTAAATATCCCATCTGAGAGTTGCTGATCCTAGCAATACTCAAGCTGATAGTCTCCTGCTAACTGTTCTATATATATATATGAATATATATATTTTAAAAAGTGATTTTCCTTCTCTTTTTTTTTTTTTTGTCACAAGGTTATATTGAAGTCTCTGATAGCTGCCAGCAAACAGCTTAAACAATGTCTTTGCACTCTATTCTGTAACGGTGACTGATGGAAAACATCTCATTCGTCAAATTCTGATCTAACTTATCAATGTAAAACAAATATACAGTCCTAACAAGTCATAAAGCCTGAGGCCATCTTGAGATTACTTTGTATTCATATCAACAACAAGATTGATCTAATATTAAAGAAAATTTACTTTTCTGATTTATTTAGCATGCAATAAAAATATTTCTGTCATATTACTCACATGTACCAGACAGATAATATTGCAAAAAATTGAGAGTTCTTTTTTCACAACTTGTTATTTTAAAAGTTAGCTTGACTGATTCAGTTAGGAGTTTATACTCATCTATCTCACTGTTGTGAGAAAACTTCATCTAACATTTTGGAATTTCACTATCCTTAGACCTATTTTTTTTTTTTAGCTTTATCTTTTTCATGTCTGATCACCAAAGTCACATAGCACATAATCACATTATTGCTTGCTTATTAGAGAATTACCAAATTCAAGGCAGCAAAATGATTACATAAATTCTCCTGCATAGATGAAGTTACATGAGCATGTAGATAAAAGTACATGAGCATTGATAATACTTTTTTTTAAGCTCTTTTTTTTTCTCAATCAGTAGGAAATTTCATCCAAATGTATGTATGAAAAAGAACTTAGTTGTATATATGTCACAGGCACTATGTCGTCTTTATTAAAGGAAATACTAATTTATTGACTATTTTGATGACCTGAAACAATAATAAAAGAGAAATTGCTGACTTGAAAATATATTGTTATTGACAATATATTCCATTCTCTTTCCATTTCTCTTGAATGGTTCTGAAATATATAGTTTTCCCAGCCTGTCTTAGCTTCTTCTAAAATACATAAATATTTCTGTGGAAATCACACCTATGCATATAGTGAAAAAATAATTTTTTAAACTAGATACTGGAGATTAATTGCAGAGTTCTTCTAAGTTGGAGTGTGATGTACTGTACCAAGTACTAACCTGGAGGAATCAGTCTGCTGTATTTTTATATTTCTTTAGTTATACGGCTGAACTATTTTAATAATTTTTGTATCCAAAGTGTGTTTGTGGATATGTTATTTTCGTTTTTGGAAAAAAAATATAAGAACTCTGAAATTAGGTTGTTTTCTCTCTAAAATTCATTGCTCACAGACTGCTTTCATGTAATAGACAGTTAACTTGCAACAGAAAAGCCTTAGTATTTCAAGATACTATTTTTCATTCTAAACTTTTGGTGGTGCAATAGATTCCCCAATTGTAAACTAACAGTGCTTAAATGTGTTGCTTTTAAATCTTTTGACAATGCATGTAATACGTGGCAAAATATGTAATGCATTCAAAAATGCCTGTGTTCTTTACTTCAAAGAAAAAGCAAGCTTGTAAATTGTTCGGTAAATATACATAGTGTGGGATGAGACTCTGCAACCAGCAGAAATTGAAATGCTGATATATATTGCTATGAGCTACTTCTGAATTCCAAATGACATTTGCCTATACTGGTTGTGAACTAACATTTCCCTCTACATTTTATGATGTATTAGTGCTTCAGGGTAGAGATGACTTTAGTGCATTTCTTGTTCAAAAATCTTTTCAGTTTTTAGTATTTAAAAATCTATTTTTATTTTATAATGCAAGTGTGATTTTAACATCTTTTACCTGTAAGTACTCTGAATAAATCATACCGATTGAATAAACTGCAACTTTTCCCAGTGTGCAATACTTATCACCTTCTAATGCTCTTAAATGAGATGAGGTAAAACCTATATCTTCAAAAATTATGTCAAAGAGAGATTAGGGGCAACAGAGCTGGTATAACATACATAAGAACTAAAACTATGAACTAAATGCTTCACAGTTTGATTTTACTGCAATTTTGTGAACATGTGACATCCTATCCATTGATTCACAAACTTGAGCTCTTTTCTCAAAATACATGTTTTGAAACATGTGAATACATGTGAAGTTTTGGAGTCTGCTTCTGTGAATATGTTGTGCATGCAACAAGATCTGGATCTGGTCTACCTGCTCTAACCGACCCTACTTTGAAGAAGATTCCAAAGAATTCTGTGATACTGCGACTCTATTAAATAAACAAATAAATCTCTAATCTGGTAATAATTATTACAGTGGAATAGCAGTGGATTTCAGAGTGAAACAACTGCTCTTGGGAGTTCTGTCCTAATTCTCATCTGATTCCGTTGCCTGAGTCTGTGTCAATGGCTGGAAAATGCTTTCTTGGAATGCATCATCACTCAGTTTTATGCTACCTAAGAGGGATGTATATTAATGTGGTCCAGAACCATTTCATGACATAAAATAATGATCAGTAACAGAAATGACTAAGTGATTTTCTTCAAAAGTGTTTTCTTGACCAGAAATAAAATACTTTGATTCTGGCCTTAGAGAGGCGCTAGTTAAGTATAATTTTTATAATAATTTAGGTATTTGTTCCAGTGCTGTGAACTTGATACTGAATTGGGACAATTTCTTTATCATAATCCAGCTGAGGTTCTGACTCTGCTGTTTATTAGATGAAGACACTGTGAATGCAATTTTTTTGGGATTCAATACTGGTACACCAATTGTATGTGGGAGAGCATGGATGAACGGGTCTGAGAAGTTTGCTTCAGTGGAATATTTGATAAATGTCTCAGGTAATCTCCGATATTATCAGGGTTTTATTTCTGGTATTTAATAATTCAGACTAAGATGTGTCTTAAACACATATAAAACAGAAGAGTTGAAGGAAACAGGACCTTTCACTACTCTATTAGCAGCATTTGAGGCAAGATTGCACGATATAATTAGGATGCTGAGGGCTGATACGTCAATATATTTTGTGGGAACTAGGAAATCAAATTGATGGCATACCACATTCGTCCTAAGGAGTTTACAATCTAATGTCTCTTTCCTGCAAGTAGCTCCATGTATTAACAGGCATCAGACGCAGAGTGCTGCTGGCATGACCCAACTTTAATAGTCAAAAAGGAAGGAAAGAAAACACGGAGAGACCTGGAAACAATATTAGTAATTTTAATATGTTAAATGTTATTAAAAATAAGGCTTAATTGAAATATTTTCTTTCCAGTGATCTTAAGTGGAAATAATGAATGTATGTATTAAGTGTATTTATATTTGAAAAGATGTGCAACGTTACAGCCATTTTCACAAGAGGATACCAAACACATTAAGGAACCTTAAAATCTAAGGAAGCTGTTAGGCAAAGTAAGGAGTAAAATTTTTATTATAAGTACATAACTATACATTAACTAAAAATGCTTTATATCTTAGTCAGCTCACTGTATTAGCTTCTATTAAATCTGAAGTGATATGTTTCTTTTTGCCAGGTGTGATAGATTTACAAACTTTCCCCTGCCATTTCTGCAGTGACTACAAGAGGTGATTTAAGAAGGCATCTCTGAGTTTGTATTGGAAAGTAATTCCTTTTTCAGGCTGTGGGCCCAGCAAGAGTTCTGAACTGCTTCAATGATGCACAATCGCTCTGTAATATGGGCTACTCAGGGGGAAATACAAATCAGAAACCATCAAACATATTCCAAAACTATGTGTCAATCTTCAGCTAAAAGAGAAGTTCATGTAGGACCTAATCCAGTATGTCATGCTTGTGTAGACATAAGATGTTAGGAAAAGAAGACTTTGACAGAAATTAGTGCCAAATATAAGATTTTGTTTTGATGTATAAATTTAAGATGTGCTAAACATCTTGAAAACAATTATTGGTGATTAGTTCAATCTGCTGGCTCCTGAAAGATGCAGATGGTACAGCACTAATGACAGTAATTACAGTTCAGATACTTTAAAACCGATTGCAATGTACGCACTTTAAAAACTTTATGAATAAGCAAGATTAGAACTGTCTGTATAAAAATAAATGTCCTGTCCTATATAATCTTTAACAATAGACGGCTTTTAAATTTTTGAACACATACAGATAAAGTCATGTTCCTGATTCTGATGATAAATATGGCAGTATATGTCTACAGATGTGAAAACATGCATAATTTCAAGCACATGTACCTCTTCAGGTACAGCATTTGTCCATGTATGCAAGCTATCAAACCTTTGTTTTATCCTACTCAATGCATGTTTTACTTTTCAGAGGGAATGGGTACTGTACCCAGTTCACATACAGATTCACTGAGGTAAGAAGAACTCTAGCGACTTGCCTGAGGCAATGAAATGATATAAAAATCCATTCCTGAAAGTATTTCCAAATATCCATTAATTATTAATTTTAGTTGTCAGAATCAACCCAAGTACTTTTCAGAGTTTTTATATGCCAAATTGAGTGTCCGCACGTGCAAGTAGTTTCTGTGTAAATTTACTTCAGGGCTTTTAAAAATATTTCTTATATTTTGTATTTTCTTGTGCAGAGCTGCAGAACATTTTGGATTCCAGCTAAATCTAATATATGAAAAGGTTGTCCATTGTTTTAGAGTTAGGATTATTCTTTTCGTAAGCAAAGAAAAATTTTGATCTGTCTCAAAGTATATATATGTGAATTGCATCAGAACCTAATGCAAACCAATAGAATATTAGTACTGAGAGTTATTTCTGTTGTTGATTTCTGTGTGTTTCAAACAGCAACAATATTACACTGCTGTAAATTAGTATGGATGCTTTGTACAGCCTCTGTGAGCTAGTGGGGAATTAATGGATTTGTAACCCAGTCCCAAGACTACTAGAACAATGCATTGACTGCAAAAGGTATCAGAAGTATTGCTTATTTGTGAACATTTACAAAATAAAATATGCTTAATCTGGCCACTGTTACCTAACTACCTACTAAATCTACACGCACACTAGCAAGCTACCCTCGCTAGGACTATTGCGACACAGACAACAATATGATGATATAACAAAAGGCAAATGGTGTTTATTGTTAGGAATTACAGAACTATATAGTATCTCTTATCATTTGCTTAACTATTGCTTAAGCTCACGCGAGCTACTGGCCAATCATGCTGAATGTCATGCGCTGTCCATGCATTTCCAAGGACCATATACGGAGTGGTCATGCACTTCCTTGTTCTAGGCAAAGGGTGCCACCTCTCCTTCTGATGACATGAGTTCATCTCTAGGTCAGCCAATAACAAGCGCCATGGGGAGGGGCCTTCCGCGTCACACACCCAAGTCCCCGCTAGCGCCTAATGCAACAGGCCACCTTCCAGTTTATCTAATCTTTTTACCTGGATCTTCACCTAGAGAGCAACATGTAGGCAGCAAGTACAGTTCAATGAGATCAAAGCATGTAGTAGAACTGAATCTTATTTCATTCCCAGATCAACTCAGCGATTAATTAAGAAGAATGGATTACTTGATCCTGATATATGGTAATGCACATAAATATATGTATATCTCTATAAAAAGAGCATGCATGTAATATTTCAGAAATAAAATCCATATTTTTCTCATTCTATGCAAACAGAATCCTTTCAATCAGTTGGTACTGACTGAAGAAAAGAGAGTTGTTCTTTAAAAATATAAGAAATAAAACTCCGGGGATATAACCTTTTATTTCTAGTAACTTGCACTTAAGTTTTGTGAGTTATATGAATCCAGTCAGTATATAAGTATAGCTCACTAGGTCAGACTGGAAAGAGTTATGGGATATACAGACTTTTATTATTTCACATTTGAGTACAGAGATAGACAGTAATGATTATAAGTGCTCTGTCTCCCTATTGATCTAATATCTATGTACTAAAAGCTTGTAATTAAGCTGCATGGAGGAGAATTGAGAAAAAGGAAAATAAATTGGTTCTCCGGTACAGAGTTACGCTTCCAGGTGTTGAGATGCACAAAGGAGAGTTAGCAGTAGTAGATAACACCTTGCTGTTTTGTAGACCGAGTAGAACCATAGATTAATGAGCAATTCACGTTGAATGTGAGTGTAACTACCAGCTAAAGACACTGGCAGAACAATTTTGATATAAAAGAGGTAAGGGAAAGAGGAAGATGATAAGGAAGAGGACCCCAGGGAGGCACCTTAAGGAATTCAGTTTGATGTAAAGTGCAAAGCAAAAGCAAAAAAAAATAAACATAGCTCAAACAAAACTAGGAGAATTGATTAAAAGAAAAAAAAAAAAGTTAAATATATAGCAGATGTACTGCAATATTCTAGTACTACATACCCAGCAACACAAGCATCCTTATGACCTTTTCTTCCTCAATCAGAAAAGGCTAGATTTCAACTACTGTACCAAAGTATTTGTTCTTTAATGTAAATATATGTCTTTGAAAATCCTCAGATGAAGGCAGAAGCAAATCAAAACTTAAGAATACATAACTCTTACTCCTCCTTCTTATTGTTTCTTTATGGTTACTCCTCTATTTCAAGGCTTCAGGTTCTTTTCAAATACAATGAAGTTAAAAAAGAGAATTTGAATACTTCATGTGATTTTCTTATGAATTATAAAGAAAATACCTGTGCTGGAAAATAGGAGGAAAGTTGCTCTCCATGTGATTTATAAAACAGAAAATCTTGTTTTGCAAGTATTTACAAAATCCTTTGGAGCACAGGAGTTTCAAAAGATACCAAAACAAGAAACCAAACAATCTTATGTCTCCACAATAACAAGTCTTACTCACTCAGTAATACTTCTTAACAAGGAGTGGAATACTATACTTTTTCTTAGGTATTTCTCCTTCATTCATGAATTTATCATTCATTTTGATAGTACATTGAGCCCCAATTTTTTACTGAACCATTACTAAATTATTTTTAAAGAGATTCTTGCAATTGTGACTGTTTTCAAAATAAATAACGTAAAACTAATATTTTATTTTTTATTAAACCTAGATGAAAATAAATATATTTCTCCATTAATACATTTTTGTTCTTTTCTCTTGCTTCTGCTACTCTTTTTCCCTATCACTATGATAGCCTGCTCACTCTTTGTTTCATTTACTTTTTAAAATATTAAATAGTAGTAAAAAGTTGTTAGTTAATAGTTTAAGTAGTCTACTGAGTTCAAATTATATTTGTAAATCAAATTAGATATTCTCAGTATTTACATTGTAATAGTTTCACATTTTTTAACATACAGCTACATATGTGGCTGTCCAACATTAAATTGATCTTTTTCCCCATGCCAAGACTTGCATTGCCTTAAATGTATGCATCTTGCTTTTGCAGGGTTCTTTATTAATCCACAGACAACCTTACCCTCTGCATTTTTCTTTCTTCTGTCTGATCAGTGGAATAAAACAAAGCCTCCCGCTTGCTTTGCAAACACACATGTAAACTATATAAAAGTGCTCATAGAACAATATTTTAGCAAAATACTTAAAAAAATAATGTGCATAGAACAATATTTTAACACAATACTTCTGCTCTTAATGTTACCAGACAGTTACGAGTCTTGACTGTTTGAACATCCAAGTGCAGGATAAATTTCCCACTGGCTTGGTGCAGTTGTCAGAATGTTTTAGGTTCAGCCCTTAGTGTGGTCCTAAGAGAATGTATTCAGGTTCACAGCAAAGAGTCTCCTTATGGTATCTAAAGATTAGAAGTAATGAGAGGGTTGTTTATCAGTGTTTGTAACAATGGCGAAAAAGTTCTAATAAAAAAAAAAGTCTTGAAAGGATTTGGTGTTGTTTTTTTTTTGTAAGACTGTCATGACATTTGTTAGGTAACTGCTTCATTTTACAATATTTTATTTGCTTTATTTTATTAATTAATCTATATCTTTCACTACAAATACACGATATATTGAATGAGATCCACACAGGTTGCTAAAAAAACAGACATAACATAATTGAGTGGCTTTTTTTTTGTCAAATATTTCATCATAATTTTAAGTAACTTTTCTTCTAATATTCAGTTTTCACGAAATTCTAAGATGCTGAAAAATAATTAAAATGATGACCGCATAATTCAATCATTTTAATTTCAACTGTTGTTGAGAAACCGTCCAATAGATTATATGTCTCACTGTAGAGAAGATTTTCATGGTACTGAGTTTCAATTTGTGTTAAATTTTATTCTCATATATGGCACATGAAAACTTAAAGAAATAACTGTCAATAACTTTCAAATATTTATTTTTATTTGTGTATTTTATTTAGGTATTTATCTTGAAAGTTTTTGTGGACATCCATATGTTTTTGATTAGATAAAAAAATTAGAATTCAGTCAGAAATATTGGAGAGCTGGAATTTCCCTATATGAGTTGGGTGTATGCCACAAA
Organism: Numida meleagris; assembly: GCF_002078875.1. NCBI lineage: Eukaryota > Metazoa > Chordata > Aves > Galliformes > Numididae > Numida > Numida meleagris. The sequence continues at coordinate 74,386,977 of NC_034411.1, read as the reverse complement.
ACAAAAAAAAACAGTATCTGCTGCTGACATCTTTTGTGAATTTAGGCAACTTTTTCAGCTCTCTACTATGCCACGATATTTCCAGCTTAGTCATTCTCTAGTGACTGGAATGCCATTCTGTGTACAAACAATGTAAAACTTCCAGGAGTAATTTCAGCCTTTCTAGAGTCTTCCATAATGCAATTAATAATTTAGAATGAAGATTAAAAGTGACTGCATACATAGTTTTATAATTTGTTTAAATAATTTCAGTCTCCTAAGAGTACTCAGATTGACTTATTAATTGTATTAATTGGTTTGAATATCCTTCTTGTGCCTTTCTACTCCTCTCTTAAAATAAAACTTTTTTGTTATTATTTTCCTACATTTATAGAATGATAGAATGCTTTGGATTGGAAGGGATCTTTAAGATCATCTAGTTCCAACATGCCTGCCATAGGCAGGGACACCTCCTTCTAGACCAGGTTGCTCAAAGCCCCATCCAGCCTGGCTTTGGATGCTTCTGGGCGGGAACATTCACAGCCTCTGGGCAACCTGTTCCAGTGTCTCACCACCCTCACAGTAAAGAATTTCTTCCTAATATCTAGTCTAAATCTACCCTCTTCCAGTTTAAAACAATTTTCTCTTATTCTGTTGCTATGTGCCCTTATAAAAAGTCCCTCCTCAGCTTTCCAGTAGGCTTCTTTCAAGTACTGGAAGGCTGATTCTCTCATCCAAGCTGAAGAGCCCCAGCTCTCTCAGCCTGTGCTCATAGAGGAGGTGCTAATACTAACAAATTTAAATATTAAGCACTTTGAATTCTTTAGATAATAAATATAATAAAATAGTATAAAAACATACAAATTCTTTCAGACATTGGCTGTCTATTGTGCTCTCATTTATTTCTTTGCTTTCTAAACTAGGTGAAAACATCTTAGAACTGTCTTAGAGTTCACTTAAGAGGAGAGAATAAACATGTGTAAGTGATTAGTCTTTTGTTATTTATATACCCTTATGTCTTGTATTCTACAGAGTAGAATCATTTTTAGGGTTGCACTGTGGAAAGATGCTTAAAAAACAGAAAAGCTACATTATGTAGACATACACATAGGTTTCGAAATAAAATGCATACATTACTTTGTGATGGAATCAATCACAGAATCATAGAATCATCAATTAATTGAATCATAGAATGGTTTGGAGTGGAAGAGACGTAAACCGTTGTCTATTTCCAACCTCTCTGCCATGGTCTGGGTTGCCACCTACTAGATTTGGCTGCCCAGGGTCCCATACAACTTGGCCTAGAGCACCTCCAAGGATGGGGCATCCACAGCTTCTCTGAGCAATCTGTTCTAGTGCCTCACCAACTTCTGAGTAAATAATTTCTTTCTAATATCTAACCTAAATCTCCCCTCCTTTACTTTAAAACTGTTTCATCTTATTCTATCACTATCAGGCTGTGTAAAACACCAGTCTCCATCTTGTCACTCACATTTGGCCTGTACCTGTGAAGTAGGACTGCCTTGAGCAGATTTCATATCACAAATAATAAATAATGTCACGGTTTTATGATTTTTGGTTATCGGTATTCCACATCATAACAACATGTAGCACTGGGAGTTAAAGAGTTAATGCTCCAGTTCCGTGGAACGTGGATAGTTCCGGGTACCTGGTTCTCAGAAGAGAAGAACTACACTCCCTAGAGGACTTTGCTGCTCTGTTACCGTTTTCCACTCAGAGGGAAAGATAAAACTATTTGCATATCATGAGACATTCCCTTCTGCCCTCTTCTCTGCCCGTCTCTCATCCCGGCAGCTTCTAGCTCCCCAGCCATCTCACCGTTGGCATTAGAGTAAGGCCTACCTTAATTTTGGACACTCTTTCTCATTTTATTGTATTTATTATCTTAAATTGTAATTATATTATATTGTGTTATTTTGCATTTCGATATCTTATTTAGTAAATTAGTTTGTTTCTTCTCAAATCATTGTCACTGTTTTGTTTTTAGGCCCATCTCCCTACCCTTTTCCCCTTTTCCCTTTCCCAGGGCATGGGTCTGTGGGTCCCCCACCCCAGTAGTCATGGAACCGGGCCGAACGTGCCCATGAACCGTTGATGCTACCCCAAATTCAAAGGTAAAATCACTTTGTGCCAGAATTTTTTTCATATATTATATATTTATATATATTTATATATATTCATATATTATATACATAATCTATTTTGAGAGCATTTTCTGTGTAGCTGAGTAGACATGGTATATTTCCTGGAGTCCTGCATGACTGCTTATAGTGAGATCTGCAGGAAACAGGAGCTCTTCCAGACTGTTGCTGATCTCTACATTTCCTGTTTTGTTTCATGTCTTTCAGCAGTTGATGCATTTAAGAACAGGACCTGCCAATTTCTATTAGTTAGTATGGCTTCAAGTCAAGCATCCTGAGGAAAGAACTCCATCACATGTGTAACAAGACACCTGTTGTCATTATGCAATTGTTATTTTAATCTATGATAAAAAATGCTGGATTTTTTTGGATAAATCTCTCCATGTCCAGCTCAGCTGGATGGATTAACTCTAAACAACTTTCAAATATCATATTTAAATGTCATCAGGAAAAGGGAACTGAAGCTATGTAATTTGCAGATAGATTTTAGGGTTTATGCTTTATGGTGGAGCTTCTACCATTCTTTTAATATTGAAACTACATATCCAACTTCTAATGTGCCTCCGCAGCTGTTGTTTTTTTCCTAAATTTATGCTATTACTCAGACAAAATCTTTCATATGAGATTGTCCAAGAAGTGTTAATCCCTCTAAATTCTCCATTTCACCCACCTACACACTGAGGGCTCAATTTTCTCTGGTTTCATACATCATTCATTCTTAAAATCTTTGGAAGATACACAAAAATTCCAGATGTCACAAAATCTGAAAAGAGTAAAGGAGTACTAATCATTGTAGTACAGTCATTCTACACAATAGTTTTAAGTTTAATTAAGCACTATCAAAAAAAGCAAGCTTTCTATATTTTCCAAATGGGTATTTTTTAACATTAATAAAATAAATGCATCTTAGACAGAGAGCAGTCTAATATTTTAGAATACTTAAATACAGCATAAATTTTTCTACATGCAGACAGTAATCCAAAATATTTTATTTTTTTCAAACCCAAATACAGAATTTTTAAAACATTTGTTTGAAATTATTTTGAAAATTTCAAAGATCTCAAAGTGAGTAGTTAGTTCTATCTACACAAGTAGGGGATTTTTTTGTAAGTGGTACCTAATACAGTGGCTCTGAAGGCTATAAAAATAGAAAAGACACAAAGCTGAATCACACTGGAGCAAAATTTATAACTGTGAAATGGAAAATAATACCAGACTTATGGAAGCTCAGAAAATGTATCAAGACAGACTTCTTTCTTGCTTTATGTAGCTGTTTGCATAAAAAGAAAAAAGAAAAAAGAAAGCAAAAAAACCAAGAAAGCAGTTTGAAGTCATACAAATGTCATGTGAGACTTAGATGTAGCTTCTGTGATAGCCCACACTGATTAACATGAATAAAATATATTAAAATATTTTTTGGATATTCATGTAAGTATATACGTTTTTTTTTCCAAAAAAAAAAAAAAAGAGAAAACCTTGAGAATATTGAACTGTTTTCCATATTACAATCTTCAGTTTGAAAATAAAATCATTTTACAGAGGAAAGTGGGTCACAGACTAATGAGGGTCTTTCCAAAATACCTGCCCACTGTCCTCTGTGCTCATGTTTATAGTTTGCACAATCAAATTACTCCTAATCCTTTCAATTTTACCCAACATTAAGGCCAAGTCTACTTCTGCAGAAAGAATATAGAAGTTTAAAGTACTTGTCTTTGAATTTCTGAATGCAAAAGCAAAAAAATGTCACTAACACAAAGAGTTTTCCTTTCTTAGGATTCAACTGAAATGATTCTCAAGAGAGTTATTTTTAAGGCAGTTTAGGTCAGGTTTGCACTTAACACCACGGAATTTTTTTAGCATTCCACCATACCCATTCCGGGATTCCTATTCTTTGCTCCAGGTCTCCTTAATTTAAATAAACTATCCTTTATATTTGTGCAGTTTAATTTCATGATAGCATGTCCATTACTTATTAGATGATTTGTTGTATTTTAGTAAGACATAGAATTTTTTTGAGTGGATGATACATTAAGTATTCATGTTATTTCAGACTGCATAATCATTTTATTTTTCTTTGATAGATATGCTTAGTTTTATGGCCTGAAAATGTGCCATAATCCTGTTTTATTTTCTAGGGTAGGATGGTAACACTGGAGATGGAGCTGTAGTCAAAGTTTTGTATACATAAATTTAAATAGAAGGTTTGGCTTTACACTGGTTTTAATGAGAGCATAGAGAAAAAAATAATTTTGTTTGATGAACTTTCGGGAATTCTGCCTTAACATTAAAGCATTTTTCAGTACTTAAAATTGATTTTTTTAGGTTGTGAAAGCAAATGTGAAAATATTAAAATGAAAGATATAAAGGTCAAGGGATGATGCAGTATATCTCAAGCTGAAATTCAGCCCCACGATCTGTGGCACAGAGTAAAGTGAATGGGGAGCTAAAGCAGAGTTTGGAGTTTGAAGGGTGTTTAAAAATGCTGACTGCCTAAAATGTTACTAAAATTTTTCCTTTTGCATTATATTATTTTATACGCTTAAAAAGCATTTAAATATCACATCTTCAATTAAGAGGTCTTGCTAAGAAGAACAGTACATGTGAAATTTCTTGCCCTAGGACAGAAATGATAAGATGCAAGCAGGAGCTCCTGGTTAGGATCCTGTTTCTCACACCAACATGTTTGTACTGGATTAAAAAGGGTAGAGAAGTGTGAAAGAAGAATAACATTTTTAGTTTTTCCTGAAGTGGCCTTCATTAGCACTGTCTTCTGAAGGTCTCTTGTACTTTCTATCATAGGGAACAGGATCAAGACAGAGCCTCAGCAGATAAGCCAGCCTGCTGCTGCTTACACAAAGGAAAGTGCCACAGATAAAACTGGCCCCTTTGGCTAACATTCTGTGCCGCTGAACACCATGGGTAAAGTTACCAAAAGGTATTTGAGAGTTCACATTTATATATATTAAAGTCTAACTTCCTTTTAAGCGCACTATCTCAGGTTAGTGCTCTTTCCAACAAATAATAATTAATAACAATAACAACAAGAAAATTATTTACTGAGAAAGCTCAAGTTGTAATTTGTTAAAAGTTGTCATTTTCCAATCTTGTAAATGCTATTGCATTCATCCACCCATAGGAAGATTACTGATGAAATCACAGCTGTTAATCTTTCTTCCTTTCTATTGTTTTCTAAATAGAAACAACTGTCGGACAACAAGCAATAGTTTTAATGATTCAAATTAATTTATTTTTATGTATTTATAGAAGAAAAATGGATGAAATATACAAATGTATAAACATATGAATGGCTCAGCAGAATGACATTCAGATTAATAATTCTTATGAGGGGAAGTGAAATCACCTCAAGATATTTCCTTGTCTTTCAAAAATTATCTTGAGCACATTCTTTGAAAACCTTCTTTTTGGGATGGACCCTGGAGCACAGACAAATTTTTTAAAGCTTTGAAGAGGCAAAACTTTCATTAAAAGAACTGTCATGTACAACTTCCTACTTGATACAAGTCATGGAATGTATCAAGAAATTTACTCAATCTAGGAGACAAATGTGGGGAAACAAAGGTCAGGAAATCTATGCTTCATCACCATTTTTATTTATTTATTTATTTATTTTTTTACTATTCAAGTCAGTCTTGGATGTCTTTATCTACATTTTTCAACTTATCATAATCATTTTAAAAATTTGACCCTGGAAACAAGCATACCATTCAATTCACAACTTTTTTCCTAACACCTTGGAAAACTGTTATGGAGTAATGAAAATCTTGAAACACCCCACTTTCTCCTCCCTAGTCTCCTGCTGCCTGTCTGCCATGTGGCTTGCTGCTTGGACAGACTGAAGAGCAACTTGACATGTGTTCCCAAGAGCATACCCTAGGCACACTAGAATCTGCATCTACTCCAAGCTTGCATTCAGCAGGCCATGTAGACATACACATATATGCCATAATCTGCTCTATTAATTCTTTTTTTTTTTGTCTGTGTAAGAGTACCTCTGCATTTATTTTTTCCCTCTCACTGTCATCATAATTTCTCATTGATTAAGTGAATTAACAGTGTCACTGACACTAGGGTTATAGCTTGTCCTTATTAGAAAGAAATTATTTTATGTCTGGAGATTAGTCATTCATTTTCTGCAACTAGCTGTACTATTGATCACTCAGGACTGATATCAATACACTGAAAATCAATGCATCCAGAACCATTATCCAAACAAATTCCCTCTTAGCCATTAGCTTGAAATATGTGTCTCACTTTTATATTGGTCCTGAAAGAAGAATGATCACAGTGTAGTTTCTGTATGTCTCTGTACAAACTGAATGACCGTTAGAGAAAACAGCAGGCAAGGACACTGAATAATCATATTTGCAGTCTGAATATCATATTTGTGAATCAGCAGTCTTAAGATAGCTTATATTTCTCTTAAGACAGAAAATGAAATTTCTTTATGTTAGTAATACTTTTCTCTGCTGTAGTGGAATGATGTAATTGAGGCGGGAAGTGATATTTGGAGACTGTCCAGTCCAATCACTTGCTCAGAGCAGGGTCAGTTAACATAGGCTGCTCAGCTGGCTGTTCAGCCAGGTATCTGCAAAGACTGAGATGCCAAAACTTCTCTGATGTAGCATTTAGCATATATTAGTCCCAGCTGCTAAAGCTGGTAGCATAGCGGTGTTAGTCTTAATGTCATATTTTAGTTGCAGACAGCAACAGTTGGTCAAGCTGTTCCAGTGTTCAAACACTCTCAAAGGAACAAAGCTTCTTTGATGTCACTGGACACCGTTGAGAAGTGTCTGCCTCTGTATTTTTACTGTCCATCACCAGGAGAGAGACTGATAAATTTGTCACTGTTTTGACAAATAGTATCGTTATCGTAATATTATTTTTTTTTGTTTAAAATCTGTAATACACAACAATTCAGTTTTTAAAATCTCTCATACTGTTGAAAACAAGCAGATCAATTTACAGTTATGAAGAACTAAAGATCTTTTTGCTCTAGCAAAAGCCATAGCTAGAAGCCATATCTTCAAGCATTAGCTTATCAAAGACTTTTTAAAAGTCAAATAAATTATGGCATTTAATTAAGCAATAGTTCTCTATTTCTGCCATACATTTATACATATTGGATAGATTATAATAACTAAACATTTGCTGCATATAACGTCCTGACCTTCACTCTATTGTTCTTCATTGCCCAGAGAAGAATAAAAAGCATCAGATAAGCATTTTTCCCCCTTCAACCACATTATCCCTGTGTATTGAAAGGCCTAGAATTTCACAGTGACTTCCAGCACTTCATCATTACTGCAGATGTCACTGCTGCCATTCAGCTCCTTCTACTGCCACCAACACCACTTCTCAGATGCTGTAGAACCCAAAGTCTGCAGCCTTATACTGTGCAATTTGGTTCAGTCATCATGAGAGAAGATATCTCCTTCTTCCTTTCACTTTTCATTTGCTCAAAGCATCTGCCTTGAGGAAGGACTTCCGGGAAAGGAGATCTTAGCAACCTCCCTCCATTGTGATAGATCTGCCTTCCACTTCTTGTATCTCATTACCCTAAGTCTTTCCTCATCAGTTCAGTTCTTCTCTTTTATTTGTCCATTTTTAAAGGCCATTTCCTTGCGCTTTATCCCACCCGTGTGTAAAAACTACCAAGTGTAATAAACCCTTACAAAAGGAATTGCACAAATGCTGACTGCCACATATGGCTTGGTGGAACCTGGGAGGAGGTGGAGAAAAGAGGTAAAGGAGGATGAGGAAAAGGAGGAGAAGGAAGGTGCTCTTTGCCATTGCCACCAGTGGTCCAAATGTTGAGTATATTAATCCACTTAAGATGCTTGATATTTAGAATTGTAGAATTATCATAGAATCATAGAATATCCTGAGCTGCAAAGAACCAACATGGATCATGAAGACCAATTTCTGACTCCATGCAGGAACACTCAAAAAGCAAACCATATATCTGAGAGCATTATCCAAAGTCTTCCAAACTTTCTCCAGCCAAACCTGAGCAAATGTTTGGAGGGCTCTTTCCTAGTCCTTGTGAAGGAGACTTACTGCCTCCAATCCAAAAAGCGATGGAGACACCATCGTAATTGATAATGGCACATCCAAACTTGTTTTCTTTGATGTGTCACAGAACAAGACTACTCAAGAGAAGTTCTCCTGTTGGAACAAGATGTGAAGAATATCCTCCAAAGAAACTCCAGAATGGAGACTTCACATAAAAGGCAAACTTTACATAATGGGAAATGTGGTCTTACAGAAAAACATAACTTTTCCGTTTATCTTCCTCAGCTGTTTTTCTTCATAAGCTCTATTCTGAATCCTTAATGAAGGAAAACGTGTTTTAGAACATCCATGTCTTTCTTTCTAGGGGAATGATATATTTTCCAAAACTTGTGAAGAAGTGTAGCCTCAAGAAAATCCAATTAGTGAGATTACAAGAGTGCAGAGTCTGGAAAGGGCATTGCTTCTGCTATTGCTTGCCTTGTGAGGTCCTTAACAGGGGAGGATTTTAAGATTTTCTTGTGTTCTTGTAATCCATAGTCTCCACTGAAGTATTGTTTGCCACAGTGGCTGTTGGAAAGAACCCTTGGATAGCAGAAGAATCCTCCATCATGCTCTTGAAAGACTTGCACAGACACTGTTGACAAGATAATTTCATATATCTATCATCTATCATGTATCTATCACCCCAGATACATCTGGCAGGGTGTCAAGCCTGAAGAAAAACACCTTGTCACTGATGACTCACAGATGTCTTTGAGCCACGTCCTTATTGGCCTCTCCAGCCAAACAGTGCACAGGCTTTAAAATATCCTGCTGGTCCATTTACTTTGCAGAAACTTGCCTGGAAAGACATTCACACTCAGTTCACTCCATTTTGTCATTTTTTTGCTTGCTTTATTTCAGAGCAGTCAGAACGTAAGGAGTACACTTGGGCTACCTTGTCTGAACTCACTGAGGAAGTAAACTGGAGAATGCTCTATGGACTGCTTTTCATGGATTGATTAATTGTACTTAATAGCCTCTAGCTATTAAGTACAATCTAGCCTTCAAACTAGATGTTGTAGTTGTGGATTTCCAGTACATTCCATGTTCCTTTATGAATTCCACTCCCAGTCTGGAATAGAGCTTTTACAATCCACATTCTCAAATAAATTGCTGGTGATCCACTTGGTTTGCTGCAGACCAACTTCCAGCATTAAAGGAGAGAGGTCATTATCAGAATAAGTAAAAGCTTATTAAAATATCTCACTTATATATGACAGAGAAAATGAGAGTTTATTTGAAGGAGCTTTTCTAATCCTCAGTAAAAGATCTCCTTTGCTTGCAATGACATTTTATGTTTTTGCTTCTTTGCATATTCTGAAGATATATCACTACTAAATATAAACCGAATATAAGTATCTGAATAAAGATCCTCAGCATGATTAAAATATTTAATCTTATATACTTCCAATTCAGTTTCAGTGAAACAACTTTCCTGGCTCCTAAATCTGTTCATGGAGGATTTGAAGAGTAACACTGATATTTTGCTATAAAAGAAAGACCCAGAAACAACCATTTCAAAGTACAACTTTAAACTATAATTTATGAAAATATTCAATAAAAAATGCTTTAACATACCTACACTGACTATAAATAAATTGTGAAATAAACTTCTATGAACATTTATTTTTCTTACAGATGATTTTAAATACGTTTTGACATCATAGGTAAACGACAGCTCAGGGGTTTCTATGACAATCAAGTACACTGAGTACCACAGCAGCTTTCTCTGAACTTCAAATGCTTTTTAAAAAAATATTCAGCCATCCTCTTTAATTTACTGGCTATCCATTTTGTCTCTCTGTTTTAAGATCATGTTGCAAACAGTGCTAAAGATTATTAAGGAATAAAGAAAATGTATCATATTCTGTTATGTTTCTCCACACAATTTAGAATTTTCGTTTGAAATGTATTTATTTTCTATTGGCAAAAGAAACATGAAAGCAAATCAGAAAATTTAACAAGTATATCCATGATATCCAGTGACTGTGGCTACTGGAATATCTGCAATAACCAAGCTAGCTTTTGATGACTAATTGCTGTGCTGTTTCATTGCCTGTGATATTAAATATATTTGTAAATGTTGTATTGAATATGCTTGCAAATGAACTGAAAAATATAGAGAAGAAGTGAGCAGCAAGCAGGCATAATTTGTTGATGAAAGTAAGTTTTTCAAGGTGTTTTGTGGAGAATTGCAAAAAGGCTTTAAAACTGGGTGACTGGAAAGTAAAACGTCTAGTTCAATGATGACAAGAATAAAGTGATGGTTGTCTTGTGGGATCACTTTTGGACTGGAAACCAAAGCCAATTTCACATGCAAAATGACGGGAATGTGATTAACATTTTCACTAAGATCTTAGGAAATGCACACAGTAGTTGTCAAAAAGGTAAACTGAACTTTAGGAACTGTAATGAAAGGGAACAAGAAAGATCATAGGAATATTTCACTGCATAATTTCAGGGTTCTTCTATTTCATTCGTACTATACATAGCGATGATGATCTTGTGCCAAAATAAATACCTCTGGAAGGAATCCAGAGAAGGACGCTAAAGAATATCAATAGTACAGCAATAATTCCATAAAATGAAATATTAATTAAGCTAGGAGTCCTCATTCTGCAGAAGGAACAGATAAGAAATAGTTACAAAGATTCACAAACGCCTGGGACAAGGACACATTTTGAGATGTGCTGTTCACCATCTTTTTAGTAATAAGAGTGAAGAAGCATCAAAATGTAAGACCCAGATTCTAAATAATCCCCCACAGGATGTTCTCAATACTGCTGCAGGAGAGCTCCTCGCTAAAGGATGCTTTGGACTTCACTGGATTCAGGGAGAAATCTTCTTGCAAAAGAAATCCACTGTTGGTTAATAAATATGTAAAACGATATGTAGAGAAATCACAACTGGCTTTAGAAGCCCCAGTAATCAAACAGTAGTCTGGAATAAGAAATATGTGCATCATATGTATTTGCTTTGATCTTAGATTTCTCCTCATTTTCCTTGTGGTTATCATTAACTACTCTTATGTTTCTATATTCTTAATTATGACTGGTGCAAACCATGACTGAAATATGAGATATGGCAAACAGGACTCAGAATTCCACTGAAAAGCAATGTAAGACTAGTGTAAGTGGCATGGATGATGAGTGTAAAGTTAGATTTGAAATTACTTCAAACAGAAATAACCTCTTAATAATAATTGCTACAAATATTTCTTTTGTCAGGCTATATTAGTTTCCTACTGACTCTAAATGAAGACTTGGTCCAACTTTTATTGTTGGAAAGTAATTCATTTCTATCCTAAGTAGCTGAAAATTATATGGTACCATAGGATCTGAATCTGTAATTTGAATTAACCAAAAATTATTTCCGAATGCAGTTTCAGAATTTTTATCAATATGCTAATCTTCTAAAAGCTCCTTTTTATCCACCTCTATGTTTACATTTTACAAAGACAAAATCTCTGGCCAAAACCAAGAAAAAAAGATATTTTAATGTGCTAGAATAAAATTGTAATAGTTCAACACCTACTTTTAAATAGATGAAGCATACTTGATTTTAAGTCAAATTGAATTAAATGATCTTTATCTGTCTGTGAAGATTAATTTATCAGTCCTACTAAGCAAAGGATAAGTTGGTATGTACTATGTAGAAAATAAAATTTATGCATTTGACATCTCACAGAAGGCTCCATTCCTAATTAGCTTACACTATCCAAGATGTAGCTGATAAAGTTCTCTGATTCATTAATAATGAGGAGTTCACACTGGAAAGTTAGATGCTCTTATATTCCGGTAATCAATTTTCCTTTGTTTTCTCTTTTTTCATTACTGGCTGTAATGTAAAGAACATTGCTTCAGCACTGACATTTACTTGAATAACTGGATACATTTTGTCTGAAGTCCAGCCACTGTCAGAGATGACCATTTCGAAAATGTCAGTCCTCTGCTAAATTGTAATTGCATCAAACATTTAAGTTACATCTCCAGGAAACACATCTAAACAGACAATGGTATGTGTTGCCTGAAAATATAGGAAAACATTTAATCAATACATTTTTACAAGATTTTTTTTAATATGAACCAAAATATTCATAAGTAAAATATGTTTGAATATCCAGAATAATTTTGTGATTCTCTTTAATGATATCAGTAACATTTATCAAAATTATTACTTTTGTCTAGTTAATAACTTCTGATATTTGAAAATTGATCCCTCTCTGATTAAAAATTAAGACTTTTAAATCAAGAAAAATATTTTAAGTGTTTGTATATTTAATACAGATAAAAAGGCTTTAAGATATTCTTCTTTGAGTGACATTTTATTTCTATTTCTCACTATGAGATGGACTTAGACTATTTTAGTTTCTTTGCTATGTTTTGTTTTTTTTTTTTCTTAAGTATCTGTCAAGGGTAGGAAATCGAAACAACTCATTTAGAGTCTGCAATGCCAATGACATTTCTCGATTCTTGGGTGTTGGCCTCTGTGTTCCATATTGAGCCTTAGTGAGGAATGTTAAATGGAGAATTTATAAAGTTGGAAATCATCATGTCTTTTTCTGCTGACTTCTTCCTCCTCCTTTTGCACTGCAGCACACTGATTTTCCCATCCTCCTCTTAGTTTTGCCACTTCAGTCTGACCCCGCATCCCATCCACTTTCTTGTGTGTCAGAATGGCACATGTGCTGAAATGGGATCCTTTCACACCGTGAATACGTAGGGGGATTTGCTTCTTAATGCTAATCGTGGTTACTAAAATAGTCTGTAAGGCTTTGCTCTCTCTGTTAATCTCACAATGACATTCATATGACACCTGTTCTGGATTAGACTGCCAGATTGATTTTGCAACATAGAAGTTGCAAAATGCTTACAGACCATATATAGGCATTTACAAAGTTAAATACAGACCATATTTGGCAAACATATCAATCCAAAAACACTGATCACGGGAGGTCTGTACACTGAGACCTATGGATTGGAAGACTCTTTACCTGGTCATTGGCAAATCTGTCAGAGCAGTATCGTCTTTCTTTAAATGCAGAATTAAAAGATTCAGAAAAATTTTTGTTTTGTACACATGCATTCTTTTCCTAAATGCTTTGCCCATGTTAGAGAGGAGAAAAACTGTGAGATCTTCTCCTTTTTTGCCTAGCTATTGCTCTCTTTCTCCCTTTATGTGCATAATGGTCTCGCTGTGAATTCCAGGTAAAATGGAATTCACATCAACAGGTAGAAACATACAACTATTTTGTGCTTATATTTCTGTAAAGTGACACACCAGTCAGTGCTTCTAGCGTGGCCATTCCCAGTGTCACCAGCTTTCATGACTGTTTTTTGTTATGAAATCTCTTTCATGGTTATAGACATTCAAAAGTTTAAATAGATAACACAGCTAGAAACACCTGCATACAGTGCGTATAAGACTGGCAGTTCTAGTAGAGCAAAAACATTTGTACTGAGATATGATCTAACTCTTCAATTTACGTTAAGTAAAACAATATAAAAATGTTCCATTTTAATTTGTTCCATGTGTTACTTATGAACAAAATATAATAATTTTTCCCACACAAGTTCATAAAAATATCCAGAGGCTCAGACGATTCATAATATCCAGCTTTCTGAAAATGCAGGGTAGGTTAGTAGGATTGATTCAAACGTGTCAGAGAAATTGAAAATAATCTTAAATATGCTTTGGTTTAACACAAACATTAATTTTGCAAATCATAAACAGTCTACCTCACATGCCATCATAAATTCAGGCTAAAATATTTTGATTTTCATAATGTACACTACACAACAATCCATATCATAGCTGTTTTATATAATACTTTCTTACCATTCATGCAACATAATCACAATCCTAAATCTTCTACCTGCTTGCACTGCAGTTTTTGTGGATTTTTGAAAGCAGTGTTTTAATTATGACAGTGCAAGTTGTAGCAGACAACTTGTTATCATATGCTACTGAGCTACTTGCATTGAAGAAATGATCTGTACAGCGGTTGATCTCTTATTAATTTTAATGAATAGTCAAATTATTTTCTCATATTTTCTTCTGATTAAAAGCGAGGATAATGAAGTATGATTGGGGCCAAGCAATAATCTACTAGAAACTGTTTCCAGCTACTTCTAAATCTGGAGTTCATTAATAGTCACTCAAATCTGATCTCTTCTACTGCAGGTTTGTACAATTAATCTATCAATCTACAGAATTTTTCAGCATTTTCCATGTAAACTTTGAGTAAATATGGAAAGACAAAATGAAATCCAGAGATTTGATATTTACCCTTTTTTTTCATTGTTATGGAATTGCTATTTTTTTGCTCCATGTTTAAATGTTACTATTACTTCATTCAAATTTAAATTATTTTACTTTTGCTTTACAGAGCACAGTGGTTTGAAAAAAAATTTGTAGGGGAAAAAAGACATTTTTTAAGAGGAAGAAAAATATTTGAAGATTTTCAGACCTTTAACTTATCTGATTTATGTGTCACTATGTCAAAGTGCAAGATGAAAACAATCAACTAGAAAGAAAGGAGTAAATATATGAAGCAGGCAAGAAACACAAATGTCTTGAAAGTTTTACTATGAGGTCCCCTTTGTTAGCTTTGTTTCTGAAGGCGAAATCCAGTGGATTACATATATATATGACCAGCTGCTATCTAAATTTCTTTCATACTTGCTCATTGGCACTAAAACTAGAGATTTACTGCAGATTGAACTGAAACTTTGGAAGCATCTTTGTAATTTCAAAGTGTTATTTTAGTTACAGAGCATATGGTTATGTAATTAGAAATTAATAACTCTTTGACAACGTACAAACAATGATATTTCTTCATACCTCCCTAGTTTTTGTGAGGCATAAATGAGAAGAAATAAACTATGTAAATGAATGAAGATCAGTTTAAGCAAACAGCTATATACATGCAGATGTGTCAAATAGAAATACATATTTTGTCCCAAACTATTTTAATGGCAGATTTATATCTAAGCATAAGTCTCATCTTGGACAAATACGCACATCTGCATGTAAAACTCATCAATATAAAGCACAGCTTTACTTGGACTTCCTTCCATGGGCCATGCAGTTATACAAGAATTAACAGAGAATAAAAGGGTGCAAGAGGAGAGGAAGTGAATGGAACAAAAATGTACTCTTGCTTATCATTAGCCCAATTCATTAAGGATTATTATTTTTTGTTGACATACAATAGCAGTGTTTTGTTGTTGGTTTTTTTTTTTCACCAAGAGCAGAAAAGAATCATCTCTTTAACGTAGAGATGAGCCTTTGAGACAGAGGCTTGAAGCATTATTTCAGATACAGAACTCAGGTCATGACATTCAGATTACAATGATTCCAACACCCAGTGTCACTGGGATAAGATGTTCTTATTTCACAGCTTTTCATGTCCTTTACACTGCTAGATATTCTTCTGCTTTTTTTCTGTTGTTGTTCCATTGGTTTGTTCTTTGTTTTTGCTACTGTTATTTGTTTCTTTTATTTTTGTTTTGATTTTATTTGTCTTGTTTTCTGTTTAGGAAGGTTGGAAAATATGGTCAAATAAGTACAGAAATGCTAGTATAAGCTAAGTAGACTGTAAAGACTACTGTAAAGGCTATTTTTCCACAGAACTTAGGTCAGAAAATTTACAGTGAAAAAGGAAGAATCTTGAGATCAGAATTTATCAGTCATGTATTTTACGACACTTGCAGATTATTCACTATGAAAAGATTTTTAAATATTGTTTCTTCATGTCTTATTTAATTACTGTATTATGTTTCTTTACTTTTTATTTAGATTTGAAAGAGAATTCATCTATTTCCTTTTCTATTTAATAGCAAATGTAAAATTCCACTGCCCAGAGGTTGTATCATTTCTTCAGCTCACAATCAGTGCAACTTTGTTTTATGCTAGAATTTATATTTATTCACTACATGTATCTTTAGCTGCAAGTGAATTTGGTTAGTCTGAGAAAGAAAAGATTCCAAGTTGGGGTACATTTTCCGTGCAACAGCAGCTGGAGTTGGTGAGGAAATTCACCCCTTGAAGTATGAGACAAAAGGCAAGTAAGTAACAGAAGCAACAAGATTGGCTGCAACCTTTTCCATGAATGCACTTTGCTCATCTGTCCTTCCTTCGACTGTAGAAAATTCATCCTTTGTAGTAAATGAAATCAGTGTTTTTTTAGAGAAAGACAGGCACATCTCCATTAAGAAGACATGTTATACTTTCCTCCTATTGCCCATCCTCTTATTTATTTATTTTTAACCACACCAAAAAATTATAAGGTTTCATGCAACAAACTGATAAATCACAATATGTGTTTACAAATATCTCTACCTGAGGAAATAATTTATTTTCAAATGTTGTCCTTAATAGCTAATGGTATTTTCTAATGGCACCAGTTGACCTTATAGGGATTATGCATGAGAACATTCCATCAGTAAAATTAAAGAGAACTTAAACACTTTTTTTTTTGTAATTTTGTTCATTTTTCATTTCCAAACCCAATTTGGACTTCACACTGGTATCTTCACTAGTTTGCCAACTCTACGTGGTACTGTAGCAAGAATCAGAACTCTCATTTCTGCCTTGCTTCATTAGGAGACCTGAGTCTGGTTTATACAGAGAATCCATTTATACAAGCCATATGATATGTAAGAGATGCATTTGTCAGAAAAAGTTAACTTCTTTGAAGTTTTTTTCCTCTGTCGCATTGTTCTCAGAGTCAAATACGACCTTACCACAAAGGCTGCTCCAAAAGTAATGTCTCCTATTTTATTATGTTGGCCCATGACTTCAGAGCAGATGTTGGTGGTACAGTAGGTTGAAACTTTCTGCCAATATTCTATTGTATTTTGTTGTCATGTGACAGATGGCAGCAGAGCAGTCTGACAAAATGGTGTCTGACATGAAAGTGTGTCATTGAGTTCCTTCATGGATAAAAAATAGCATTGACATTCATTGTTGCTTGCTGAATGTTTATGGAGACCAAACAGTGGATGTGAGCATAGTGAGGTGGTGGGTAGTGCATTTCAGCAGTGGCAACAGTAACATGAAAGGTAAGATATATTCCAGACGCCATGCACAGATGTCACACCATGAAATAAAGAGATTGTTGATGAACTCATCTATGCAAATTGGCATATTACAAGCAGTGAAATGTGTACAGAGCGGGGTATTGGATTCAATGCACTGGGAATCATGATTTGCACCTAGTGATTCCCATGTATTCTCACACAGGAACAGAAAGAACACTGTATGCAACTTTGTCAGGACCCATACAAGGCTGAAGGCGATTTCTTGTATCGCATCATTACTGGTGGCAATATGTGCTATCACCACTATAAGCTGGAGTCAGCATGGCAGTCCATGGAGGGGCAACATGTGAATTGCCCTCAAAAAAAAAAGTTCAAGATGAAGCGTTCAGTGTGTAATGTGGTGTGCACTGTCTTTTGGAATAAGAAGTAGGTGAACCTTCTGGATTTCCTGAAACCAGGACAAACCATGAACTCTGTCTGCTACATTGCAACAGTGACTAAGCTGAAGGCTCCAACTTGTGGAATCAGGCCAGAGAAGAAGACAATCTTTCTCTTGCAACACAACAACATCAGGCCTCACACAAGTTTGTAAACCGTGGAGCATACTGCCGGTCTTGGCTGAATTGTCTTGCCGCACCCACTGTATAGTCTGGATTTGGCACCTTGTGACTTACATCTGTTCAGACCACTTAAAGATAGGCTCTGTAGGCAATGTTTTCCTAGAAAAGATGAGTATCATCATAGCAGCTGTGAAACAGTTGCTATAGGTTTTTGCAAGCATGGCATGCAGGCTCTTGTTCACGAGTGGTGAAAATGCATAGCTAATGGTGGGGACTATGTTGAAAAAGAGTGCTTTGTAGCTGAGAATTTATTCCATCAAATAGTGCTATTGTGCTCTTTGTATCTGTTGTAGTTTCCATGAAAATATATAGGAGAGAATTCTTTCAGAGTGGTCTCTGTACTTACTTAGCATACAGAAAGAATTATTAACAGTATTCTTTAAAATACATATTAAGATATTGGTCGCTGAGGTTTGGTGGTTTTGGTTCTTAAATAAAACTACTGCAACAATTCACCTGGATTATTTTTTCTGAACTATATGCACTTAATTCTAAGAGTAGGGTTTTCGTATAAACCTGGGTTTGGGGTTGTTAGTATTGGTTGATTGGGTTGATTGTGCTTTTTTTGTTCGTTTGTTTTCATCAGTATTTTCTTTAAGCTGGAGTTTGTTGAAGTTTTAAATGTTATAAATAACTAGGCAGAAAAGGGTAATTACTCTGTGTTTCATTTCTTGGGAGGCATGTATTTTGTATTTTTCTTGACCCTTCTACTAGTCAGTTGTATAAGGATTTCTGTCAAAGTACTTATTTGCTAAGACAACAGTAAAACACAAACACAAATATCCTGTTTCTGGATGAAATTCTGATTCTGCCAGGTACATATACATTGTAAGTCCCCTAAGCCCTTTTTATGTTTACTATGTTTCTAAAAATACCAGGTCATATAATCATCTATTTTAAAATCCCAACATTGAGTTTTGGAAAATGTGTTTCCACTATTCAAAGTGAAAAAAGAAACCTAAAAAAGGTAGGCTGAGACAAACACAGAAGTTTGCAAGACTGAGAAACTAAGAACTGCTAAATAAAATATGTTTGAAGTCTCATAATTTTTATGAAGATCATAATTTTAGAGGTTTGGTGCATAATTGAATTTAATCCTTTGTAATGTGATGAATAGATGTTAGATAAACTCAGTAACTCTTTCTTCTTTGCACAATTATCTCACCTATTTTTTTACTGTGTGAGACAGATCTACACCACAGTGAAGCTCATCACTCACAGTGAAGTACATTGTCTAATGAAAATAAAGTTCCCTGTATCAGCTGCTTTCCTCTGAATGAAAGAAGAAATATGTTTCCATCATGCCAGCTTGACAAATTACATATAAACCATGGAACATATATCTATTTATTTATTTTTGATTTGTCACCTAGAATGAATATGTTTATATATATATGAATATGTTTATATAAATAAATTAAATAATGAAAAGCAAAAAATTAAATAATGAAAAGCAAGAAAAAAAAGTGGATAGAAAAAGAAAAAGTGGATAGAAAAAACAGACATAATCATTTCACTGTTCTTTTTAATTGCCTCCAGACAAAATATCCTCCTCTTATGCCACTGTCATGGTTTTGTTATTTTCGGTTGTTGGTATTCCACATCATAACATCATGTAGTGAACGTACCTGGTTCTCAGAAGAGAAGGACTACTACATTCCCCACGGTACTTTGCTC
Source organism: Numida meleagris (assembly GCF_002078875.1). Classification (NCBI taxonomy): domain Eukaryota; kingdom Metazoa; phylum Chordata; class Aves; order Galliformes; family Numididae; genus Numida; species Numida meleagris. Next base: position 74,367,420 of record NC_034411.1, on the reverse strand, counting down.
CTCTGTTACCATTTTCCAGCCGGAGGGAAAAGATAAAAGCTCGCAGTATAAAAACTTGCAGATCACAAGACCTCGTCCCTTTTTCCGCCGTCTCTCGTCTTGGCAGCACCTCGCTCTCCAGCCGTCTTATCGTCGGTAGTAGAGTAAGGCCTACCTTGATTTTGGGACATTCTCTCTCTGTATTGGATTTATCAGCTTAAATTGTAATTATATTGTATTATAGTGTGTTGTTTTGCATTCTGATATCTTATTTAGTAAATTAGTTTGTTTCTCCTTGTTCTTTGCTCTCAGGGCCATCTCCTTACCTTTTTCCCCTTTTCCCTTTTCCTGGGGCGTGGGCCCGTGGGTCCCCCGTCCCCTTTGTCACTGAACCGGGCCAAACGCCCGTAAACCGTTGACAGGCAGGGATACATTTTGTATCCCGCATCCCCTTCCACTGGGAATCTAGACCAATGATTTTAAAACCAAATCTCATAGAAATTAAAGAGCCCTGGAGAAGATAAAACCTATCTTTTTAAGTTGCTTCTAAAAACATTTTGTGACATACTGACACACCAACAGGAAAGGAGAGGTATTCAGTTTTGGAATATCTATGAGGCAGAACTACACTGTGATCCTGTGTTACTGCAAAAACCTGAAACTCAAGCTGGTACAGTGTCATATGGTCGGGCCATGAAACATTATATGATTTAGTTAAACAATGATACATCTGCACACCTTTGTATCTGAGTTTGAGCCTTGAAGTCAGAGAGACTCTCATCTGGACGTTGGGATCCTGTTTGCTTCTTCCTGCATCTCCTCTGCACTCTGGACTCTGTGGCAAATCAGAGAGAAGATTTCTTAGTTTTTCTATACTTGAAGAGTTAATATAGGATACTTTACTGATGACTTGGCTGAAATCAGTAATAGGAATTTTATTTAACAGTACTATGAACACTTGGAATATTTTGCCAAGAACATATCTCCGTTTATTTTTGGAACTGGGATTAGATAGGTTTTTAGAAGAAAACTGCTTGTGAATGACAAAATTTTGTTTTGAAATGCAAGAGAAGAAAAAGAAAACAAAACTAAAACATCTATGACTTCATTTCAATCGGGACAAAGAAGATTATGTGATGGGGAAAACATTTTTCAGAAGTCTTCTCTCCAAAAACAAAGCAAAACAAAACAAAAACATCTTTGTCCTCGTGTGTTTTTTAAAGCTTTTATAAATTTAAAACTTATTTTTGTCTAATAACATCACCTTGTCAAATGTAATTTCCTCTTTTTTTTCACTTGATAGAAATATTGTTCTATCTAGAAAATTTGTGTATGAAGATCGGATTGTAAAATCATAGCATCATTAAGGTTGGACGAGATCTCACAGATCACCAAGTCCAACCGTCAGCCCATCCCCACATGCCCACTGAGCCATGTCCCTCAGTGCCACATCTCCACAGAACTTGAACACCTCCAGGGCCAGTGATCCCACCACCCCCATGGGCAGCTTTTTCCAATTCCTCACCACTCCTTCTGAGATGAATATTTTCCCTAATAAAAAACATGAACCTCTCCTGAATCAGATGAAATGTCCTTGGGATTTATAGTGCTATGCATCCAGCCCCAAGCATGAAGGAAGCTGTACAGGGAGTAGTGACAATGTCTTTGGTACACAGCAAGCCTACAAGCTGCCACTCAGCTTGTCTGGGCCTTCCTAGGCTTTCCTTTTCTTGGAAAAAAATGGTATTTTACTTGCAGAGCAGGCCTAAGGAGGACATGTATACTACACCCACACTGTTATGACTAGCTCTTCCCAGTATTCTCTGAGCTCTTGGCCCCCCAGCCCAACAGTCTCACCTCTGAGCACACCATGGCTCAATCCTCACCTCCCATGGCTGTCTAGGGCTGAGTGAAGCTTCTGGAGCAAAATATCCAGGTTTAAATACTCATGGCTTCAAGTTTCATTTCTTTTAGCTGTTATTATCTTTCACTTGAGTTTCTGTACCTTGTTCTCTTTTTAAGCTGTACTATAAGATCCTCTTAACTCCAATCTCTTTATCTTTGATACGCCTCCTTACCTTTGTTGGAGAACACTCCAGAAATGTTGATGTTACAGCCAAAAATACACGACTCTGATTTTTTTTCTCAATCACTTGGCAGTTGTCCATGCCCAAGTAATTCCTGTTCAGATGTGACTGATTCTCTAGTATGCTCAACACAAAGCATCTCAGCACATTCAGAGCAGATTTTGAGCTAGTGTACATTAACAAATGCACATTAATTTCTCTTGGAAATGCGAATATAGAGAGTGACATTGACAAAAAGGCCCCACAGCCAGCTGAGAGTCAGGTTGGGCTAAGCCTCACCATGCTGGATTTCCCTCCTGGGATGGTGTGATGAGGGACATAATCACAAAAGTATTTTTCAAGAATGCATCTTCATCTCTCTTAAAGATATCAATACTCAGTAGCTAATTGTCTTAGTCCTATTAGAGCCTGTTTGACTTCTTGAGAAATTACTCATAAACTGCTTAAACTCTGGAAGGCATAGGCAGTAGGACTGCTCAGAGGAAAAAAAATGATTTCCAAAGTTGATTGTAATTTTTTTTCTACTAAACACAGTACACTTGAACTCTTTTACACTCTCTTAATTTCTGAGAAACTGAATGCATTATTTCATTTTGCATAGTGCTCTGAACTGAATTTTCCCTGTGGCTTACAATCCTTCAGTTCCTGATATCTAAATCTACTCTTACGAACGTACTCGGTCGCTCAGACATGTCACTGTGAATTTTATTAGATATTGCCCTCTAAGAAAAAAAATTCTTTGCTGGAAAGAGGGAAAGTCTTGAAATGATTACAATAATGTCACCTGTATTTGTTTTGTTTTGTTTTGTTTTGTTTTGCACAGTACAGGGACTATCTTCAATTTAATTCTCTGTTTCTAATGCAGCCCATATTGCAGATCATAAAGTCACCGATTCCCAGGGTGATTTAGGCTGGATGGGAATTCCAACAACCATCTAGTCCAGTGACCAATTCAAGCAGGTCTCATCAGCTACAGTTGCTCAGGACTGTGTCCAGTCAAGTCTGTTTGTTGCAAAGAAAGACAACAAGAATTCCAGCATCCTGTGCTGCACTGCTCCAGATTATCTAAACAATACCTCCAAAAAAAATTACCATTAAACTGTACCATATATGAAATGAAAATAAGATTGGAAGAAGGTATACAGAACACTCAAGATGGCTGTTGAAATGAGCCTTTATTCTCACAAGAATGTGTATGTTATCAAAGCAGTGCAAAGTCTTTGAACCATAGCCCCATTACTACTAAAATAGACAGTATTCCATGAGTGAATAAGATTAAAAAAAGAGAGGCTGTGAGGGGCTATAAGAAGGGGTCAGAATCTTTAGCATGGTCTTTTGTGACAGAACAAGGGGAAATGGTTTCAAACTAAAAGAGAAGAGATATAGATTGGGTATAAATAAGAAGTTTTTTACAGTAAGGTTGGTGAGGCACTGGAACAGGCTGCCCAGAGAGGTGGTGGATGTCCCGTCATTCAAGGTCGGGCTGGATGGGGCTTTGAGTTACCTGATCTAGCTGTAGATATCTCTATATTGCAGGGGAGTTAGACTAGATGACCTTTAAAAGTCTCTCTCAACTCAAACAATTCTATAATTCTATGATTGCATTTTTAAGAACAAGAATAGTATTGTAGCCATATGTCTTGGTTTCTTAAATCATGCCTGTATATATATTTTTTGGGGGGGATTTAAAAGAGGATTTCAGTCTTTTTTTCCCATAATTTCCAGACAAATGACCTCTGTGCACATACAGTTTACCTGCATATGTGCTATGGAGCTCACATGTGCTACAACATGCCCCGTAGGGACAACGTGTTCTAGAAGCATTAGACTTATTCTGCATATATGACATGGTGTATGCTTCTGTAATTCCTTTGCAGATTGTGTATCTGGAAATGCAGGAATACTAGGCATAACAAAAAATTCTACTTAAACAATTTTAACATGATAATCCTGGAGGTTTCTAGATCAGAACTCTTTGAATGGACCTCAGTTTCTTAATATAACAGAACAGTCTATCTGATCTTTCAATTATACCCATTCCTATTACAAAGATACTATGCCATTCTGATTAAACGTTTTAATGCAGACATTTGGTTGACAGCAGGTTGGCTCAAGAGCGAATGAATGATTCCATATCCTCTTTGTGAATTTTCGTTGTTGTTAGATGTAATAACTCTCTAAAGTGACTAAGCAGAAATCCCTAATATTACCTTTTTCTTGTGATGTTTAGAAAACTGCCACTAGTTTTCTAATGGTATCCAAGTATCAAGTTAAAATAGGATTATTCCTACATTTGTTTGAATGATCTGTTTGTTTATTACATACAATCATGAGAAAATAGCTAATTGACATCATTAAGAGCTCTGACCTACTACATTTCACATTCAAACAGAAGTTAATCCTGGATATGCATACAGACTGGGGGATGAGAATTTGGAGAGCAGCTCTGTAGAAAGGAGTCTGGGCTATTTAGTCAACAGCAAGATAAATATGAGTCAAAACTGTGCCCTAGTACCTTAAAGGGCCAACCTCTTCTTGGGCTGCATCAGGAACAGCACTGCTACCCAGGTGAAGGAAAGGATTGTCCTGCTCTGCTGTACACAGCCTTGCCTCAAGCACTGTGTGCAGTTTTGGGTGCCACAACACGAGAAGGTTGCAAAACCATTAGAGAATGTCCAAAGGAGAGTAAAAAAAATGATACAAGGTCTAGAGGTGAAGATGCATGACAAGTGACTGAAGTCATTTGTTTTTTTGACCAGCTTGGAGAAGAGGAGACTAAGGGGAGGCCTCATGTTGGTCTGCAGATCTTGACAAGGAGAACGGAGGGGCAGTGCTGATCTCTGCTCTCTGGTGACAGTGACAGGACCTGAGGGAGCAGCATGGATCTGTGTCAGGGACACAGGGTCTATACAGATCGTAAAACTAATGTGTCTGTACCCAAGAAGCACTTTTTTGCTTCAAATCAATACTATATATACTGTCTTTATATGTAATTATTTTTTTTCTATCTTAAGAACTATTTTTAGTATGGAATCATAGAAACATAGAATGGCTTGGGTTGGAAGGGACCTCAAGGATCAGCAAGTTCCAACTCCACTGCCACAAGCAGAGCCACCAACATCCAGATCTGGTACTAGACCAGGTTGCCTAGTGCCCCATCCAACCTGGTCTTGAACACCTCCAGGGACAAAGCATCCACAACCTTTCTTGGCAGCCTGTTCCAGCACCTCACTACTCTCTCTGTAAAGAACTTCCCCCTGATATCCAATCTAAACCTTCCCTCCTTGAGCTTAAAACCATTCCCCCTTGTCCTATCACTGTCTACCCTTGAAAAAAGTTGATTCCCCTCCTGTTTATAATCCCCTTTTAAATATTGGAAGGCTGCAGTGAGGTCCCCTCACAGCCTTCTCTTCTCCAGGCTGAACAAACTCAGCTCCCTCAGCCTGTCTTTGTAGGGGAGGTGCTCCAGAACTCTGATAATCTTTGTGACCCTCCTCTGGGCCTGCTCCGTCAGCTCCACGTCATGCCCCTATTTTGGGCCCCAGACCTGAACACAGTACTCCAGATGGGGCCTCACGAGGGCAGAATAGAGAGGAACAATGACCTCCTTGTCCCTGCTGGCCACCCCTCTTCTGATGTAGTCCAGAGTACCACTGGCCTTCCAGGCTGCAAGAGCACACTGCTGGCTCATGTTCAGTTCTTCATCCACCAGGACCCCTAGGTCCTTCTCTACAGTGCTATCCTCAAAGAGTTCTTCTCCCAGTCTGTATATATATCTGGGGTTACTCTGACCCAAGTGCAATACCTTGCATTTTGTGATGTTGAACCTCATTATGTTCACAGGGGTCCATGTTTCAAGTTTGTCGAGGTCCCTATGGATGGCATACCTTCCTTCTAACATGTCAACTGAAGTGAAATAATAGAATGTGAACATTTATTTCATGTCTTGGTACTGCAAGCAATGAAGCAGAACATAATCAGTTAAAGTAATTAATACACTAGACTTGAATAATAAAAATAATACCACATTCTAAACAAATTTATACAGCTTCATGCTTCATAGGCCAATTCTATCCTTTTTTCCTTTTTTCAATTTATAGATCTATTCTCAAAATGAAAAGTTTTTTTGCATTTCCTGTTTCTTAACCTTTCCACATAATTTCTTCTTTTTCAGTGTCCATCTTCAGTATTACTTGCCCTTTATAATTTTCATATATTTGTTTCCTAGTTGAATTGCTGTTCACCAAATAATCTCACAAAGATTTTATTTTTAAATTGCTTAGGAAGTAGTATTGAGAACAATCAGTATTTGAAATTTGAATGTTATTAGTTACCTTTGATTGAATGCATGAGTCGTGTCATATACTTTGCTCCAGACCTGAATCAGCATGGCCTTTCTGTTTTGGTTCAAATAACTGTGTTTACACATTTCTATGAATATATTTCATTTAAATGAACTCTGAGCAAACAATACACTAGAAAACCCTTGTATGATAATAATCAGAGAAAGGAATATAGAAAGTTAGGACTGAAGAGGAAGAGAATTTTGTTTACAATTTTGAGAAGCAATTCATGACTACTTTATTTATTATCATTGGCTCTGCTTTGATTTTAGCTACCTGTAAGAGACAAGACTGCGCTGCAGAAAATTTGTTGAAATTGCAGGAATTAAAAAATATGAAAATCAATTAGAAGCATGGTAAATTTCCCATTGTCATTTGCAACATTAAGTTTCAAATATAATTATTATTTCCAAATAGTATATGCAATCATCACCAGTACAAATCCCTATTCCAATATGTGCAAATGCATTCTAAAATATGTGGCTATCACATCCTGAGGCAATTCTATATTTAGCATAATAAATGTTATTAGAACCCAAGGTCATTAGAATGAGTCATTTAAATAGCATTAATCTTTGATTTAAAAGTCATCATAGACATTTTGAATCTAGCATCCCCCAGTCAGCTTTCAAACCAAATATTATATTCTGACCTGAGTTACAGGAAAGAAATGCAGCTAGCATGCATGCAGCAACAAGAATATCTGGAAATGCCAGTGAAGCATAGCAAGTCTTCTGCTCTTCACTGGCACAAAGAAGCTGCTATAAAATTTAGAGATGCACAAATGCAATTAATCATGCTTTGCAGAAAATTGAGTTAGACAGTTGGCATTGACCAAACGCCTGATCCCAGTGACTGCACTGACGGGTTGCTGAGCTGAATGAGAAGTGCTTGCTGTGGTGTCTTCCTCATTAAATAAATTCTTAGTAAATAAGTTTGCTTTTTCATCAGCTATCACTGAAATAAGCACAAACTTTTGAAAAAGTTCCGATATACTAATGTTGGTGATTTTCAGTCATACAGATGGAGGGATGAGCAAAGCTGATTTATTTATTAAATATATAACATTCTTAATTATTTCAGATACCGCAGACACTATACTATGATATTTCTTGACAGGAAAAAAATAAAAATAAATAATAATATTTTAAAAATTATAAGAAAACATTAATAACTGTGACTGCTTAGTATGAAGAAGAATATACAGAAGAAGAATGCAATAGCAGTTTTCAAATGAGCAAAATGCTAGTGTGAAGATGAAAGAAAAAATTCTCCTCTGTATCTCACTTGGGAATAAGATTAGAAATAATCAGAATGACTTCCAATTTAGCTTAGACATTGCAAAAAGTATATTTACCAATACCCCAGAAAGGGAAGCTCTGGAAGGGATTGACTGGGAATTTTCTGGATTACCCTTTAGGGCTTTCAAAAAGATGTTTGGCAAACAGCAGTCAGGTCTAATGAATATAAAGGCAGAATACAACTCCAGTAGTGCAAAATTTACTCCAGAGAGGAATCCGTCCTTCTAGCAAAAGTCTTTAGAGTCATCTTTTCATTAAACAGTCTCTCTCTTTCTTTCATTCTCTCAGTATCAATTGCTCGCTCAGGTTTGAGTATGCAGTGATTTTAACAAAGAAAACTTCTGCTTGCGTGAAAAGACTGATACCAATGGGATGCAAATATTTATTGTAATTTAAATAGGTTTATCAGAACTTGAAAATGTCTTTCTTGTGTGGGACTAAGAAAAAAGAAAAAAAAAAACAATCAAACAGCACCTGCTTAAGAGTGTAACCATCAGTTTCATCAATCTCCTTATTATAGTTGCCCTGAAGATTACTGTCCCAAGAGATCCCAGAGCTACAGGGGCCTCTTTTCCTTCTATTTCATGCTGCCAAGGTTTTGTTAACACTCTGTAAGTGCCTGGTACTGTGATTTATCTGTTATATTACCAGTATTGATCCTGAATGCATAGTTCACTGTGGATTAATTACATGCCATTAATAAATTAATAAGCTACTTTGATCCTGATGCTGACCTAGACCATGTGAACTGACTAGCTTTTTCCCAGGGACTGCCTTTTCTGGAGATGTATACTTAGCTGTCAGTTGTGATAAGCAGCAGATTGCTTCATAGTGTCTGGTACGATGCTATGTTTTAGCTTTAGTAGAAAACAATGGTGATAATACACCGATGTTTTCGTTGTTGCTGTGTGGTTCTGCACAGAGCCAAGGACATTTCAGCTTCTCCTGCTGCCCTACAAGTGAGGGGGCTGAGGATACATAAGGAGCTGGAAGGGAACAGAACCATGATAGCTGACCTAAACTGGTTAAAGGAATATCACATGCCATGTGACATTGTGAGGAAATGATGTCAACTACAGGGAGTTGGCTGGTGGGGACAGCCACTGCTCAGGGACTGAGCCTGCATCAGGCTTCAAGTACATTTTGCATCTTGGTTTGTATATATATAATTATACAATTATCACTACTAGTTTTTTCTCTCCTTCTCTGTCTTAATATATAGACTTTTATCTCAACCAATGAACTCTACTTTATTTTATCAGTTCTCTCCCGCATCCCACTTAGAGCTGGGGAGTAAGCAAAAGTCTGTGTGGTGCTGAGCTACTTTCCAGATTAAACCACAGCTGTTAACACTTAGCAGAGATGGTGAGAATTTTTAAATCTTTTTGCTTTTATATTGAAAATGCAGTAGCTAGAAACCTCACAGAGTAGACTGAAGGATTTGGGATTACTGAAGGATTTTACTTCCACATTTCTCTCGTCTGTATTCACAAAGCTATTAGGAAATAATTTTTAATTAATGTTTCCTTTAAACCCCAGCATTGATACCAAGACATAGTATTAATAGGATTAGACCTGTAGTTTTTTCTCATCCACTGGGTACAGATGATTTTTTTCTCTTGCATTTCTGACATTATTTAATCTCTAATTTTTAAGATATTTCTCTGAGCAGATTACTTTCATTTGGTCCTGTTGTTCACATTACACATCCAGACTTAGGAATCTGAGGGGAAAAAAAAAAAAAGCACTTAATTTTTTTTTCTTTCTAGAATGAAAACCGAAGCTGTTCTAAGAGATTACTAGTAGCTGAAGAGAAAGCATACTTTATCACACTCCAAAAAGGAAAAAACTATAATCATACTTTAAATCATACTTACTGCTTTCTCAAACAAAGAAAGGGAACAAGCCAAAAACTGTCTTCCACCAAACTATAAGTAAATGATTAAAGTCAGTATTAAATCTCCTAGATGTTTCAGTTCCTAGCTGTGGTAATACCAACCATTTGTAGATATAGTTTATTTACATATGCATAGTGTATTTGCCTATGTATATATGCATGAATTTATATATACCCATAGATTTGCATGCACAGACACCCCTGAAATGAACATGGAGCTGATAGTTCTAGAGCAAGTATGTTTTACTAAATAAAGTATATTTTCCTTAATATTTGAGAAAATAAAAATGGAAAATGGTTGTATGTACAACACTCTTCTTACCTCATATATTTTGTAGCCCAGCTGGTGTTAGTTAAGGGGTGCTGTAGATCATGTGAAGTAAGCCTTTAGGAAAACCATAATGAAGTCATATTCTTGAGATCCACTGCACTTTAATGTATTCTTTGTTCAGTTGGACATTGTAATGTATCTAGATAATTAGGCTACGCAGCACTGCAGTAAAAAGGGAAGGATTAAAACAAAACAGAACAATCCCCTGCCTCAAGTTAAACAGTGTCTCCAGTACTACCAACACCATGCATTCTGCACTTAAGAATGAGGATTCCAAACGGTGAGATGGGCCTAACGATCACGCCCTTCGATAAGACAATAACATTTGAGGGTTTTTATTTTGTCTTCAGACTCTCAGACAATTTAACTGTTATGTCAGGTGATTATTTAACATTGTTACATACTTAAATTAGCCCAGTTGGTGCAATGGTGGAGCATTCTTTTGCACTTTCCCCTTCATAATGTATCTTAAAAATAAAATTAACAGGAAAACTAAAATTCTCGGAACAGTTTTGGAACTAGAATAAGAGAAGACATCTGATTTTTTTTTTTATAAAGCATGTAAGTCGTAGATTTATGTTCCAGAAACATAAAAACATATCTCAGAATAAAGCAATACTGTCTGGCTGTTTGCACATTTATAAGCCTAAGATAATATATCCTACTCTGTCAACTGAATTTACTAACTTAAAACCATGCTTATGAGGACACTCAATTTATTGATCTTTTCACTGATGTTCGCTATATATAAAGCACATTAGTGATTGCTCCTATATGGAATACAAACTGCAGGCTCAATAACAGTTTCATTTAGGGGACAGATATGAAAATATAGTGACTCAGAAGTATTTAAAATAAACATAGTCCCAATAAGAAAGTCTATTTCTCTATGCTCTCTTAATAACAGAGAAGTTGTCTTTGAAGGTCAGGTTGTTCTATAAAATTTCCTCACTTCAGCCGTAGTATTCCTTATTCTAAGAAATACTTCAGAAAACTCAGAACAAACTTTACCTTAAAGGTGACCTTACCTACATATTCTTATTTTTACTTATTTAGTTATAATCAAAATTCACTCTGACACATGAAAGATGTTCCATTATGCAAAAACTATCTGGACTGACATAATAATTTGAAAAACATCCAAAAGCTTTACCTCACTGCCAGCACTGGAAAACCTCCTCTCATACCTTGCTGTTTACCTCTCTGTGTTCTGATGTTCAGTACAAACACTGTGAACTTTTTTTCCTTCTATTTTTATTAAACACTTACTTCATTATCCTGTTGATAAATATGTAGCAGATCAGTCAAAAGAGAGTTGCAGTACATGTTCTTTTCTTCTAAAAAAAGAATAAGCAAGAACACTAAAGATGCAGATATGTACAGTTTTTGAGAATATGAAGGGTTTTTTAATTTTTTTTGTAAGTGAGTCTTTTCATTTCACGTCTCAAATTAAATATCTGATCCTGAGGGCTGACAGCCATATTATGAGTGAGTCAGTTGAAGTTTTCTGAACAAGACTTTACTTAGTTTCAAATCAAGAGACTCTTTAACTCAGTATGTTCATTTTGAAGATGTTCAGCCATTTTCAAGGACAGGATTATACTGTGTTATTCTCAACTTTCTAAATAAACATTATTTTCCAGAAGGCATGTGAATTGTAATATCTTTAGTTATGCTTCAGTTCTCTAAACATTACACAAACAACAATGGGTCAAATATTCAAAAGTTTTTGGATATCTAGTTCCTAATGAGTTATCCCAGTGTAAGCATAAATTGCCAGTAATTCAGTGAGATAAAAATTGTATTGGACGATTACAGGTACAAGGATTTTAAGGGTTTGAATTTGACTTCTTTCTTGGGATAATACATTGCAAAGTTACACCCAGAATTCATTATGTGTTTCACTATTTGCCAGCAATAAAGTATCATATTTTAAGAACTCAGAAAAATGAAAGAAAAAAATTGTCCCTGAATTCACAGGTACAATAAATTGCAGCAACAATTTTTACACTTGAAACTGATGCCCTAGGGACTTTCGGGTTATGTCCTGCAAAAAACAGGTGGTAACTGGGAAGAATGATAATAACATAACTGTATGTGAGGCTTGTCTGAAGAACTTTGTAAAACAAGACACATAGTATTATTAGAAAGAGTGATGGTTCTATTATCACTTTTCATTCATCATTATGTTTCAGATCTCCTGACTGAATTTTTTCCTATACATTTTCAGTGAGTTGGGAACATGAAGACTCACAGAAATTATTATTAGATTAGGGAAAGAATATATTCTGAAGTTTCAAAAGATCCATGGTCTTACAATTTGTAAATATAATAGAATTTCTTGACTGACAGCATAACTAATTCAAAAACTGCTATGAAGCACAATATGTGTGTTAATATGAGAAAAAAATAGCAGTATGTTGTTTCTCAAAACATCAGAAATTTTAACATCTCACATATTATACATACAGCTGTCCAACAGTACTGCAGAAATGCAGTGTGTTATTTCAGTTTCTGAATTAAAAGATGTCTAGCCTTCCTCCAGATTTGCTTTAAAATAACTACTTTCATTGTTGTACTTTTTTGTTTGTTTGTTTGTTTGTTTGTTTATATTGCTTCCCATTTTCTTCCCTGAAAGTAATCAATTTTGGCATCTTTAAATCAGTTTCTTGGTTTCTAAATGAAAGTATATATATATTTAAAAAAAACCACAAACAAAAGGCTATTATTTAATTGAAAAACTCCATTCCATCTAACCTTGCACTCCCTGGAGCTTTATATAAAAGAGTTCTAGGGACTGGAGATAACTTCAAGTAGATTGTGGACTGATTTCACAGTGATGCTATGATATCCTATACAAATATGTTTTCGTGTTTTCCATAACACCAACTTAACACTGATGCACACATACACACAAAAACAGAACACAAAACAAAAATACTCTCATTGAGTTAACGCTTTGAAGGTAAATTAGATGATGAGCTAGAATTAGAAAATAATAGAAGAAAAATAAAACTCTATGTTTCATCTAGTCTAGAAAATCATCATTCTCTAGTTTTCTTTTAATGCTTTCAAATATGATGATTAATTTCAAGTACAGTTCTATGCAACTGCAATTGCAATTTATGTCTAAAATCATTTAAAAAATCTTCAACATGGCAGTGATATTAAAAGAGTATTTTTATCCAGCATTAGAACTTATTCTGGAGTGACACTAAAGTCACAGAATCATAGAATGTCTCGTGTTTGAAGGGACCTCAAGGATCAGCAAGTTCCAACCCCCCTGCCACAGGTAGGGTTGCCAGCCACTAGATCAAGTACTAGATCAGGATGCCCAGGGCCTCATCCAGCCTGGCCTTGAACACCTCCAGGGTTGGGGCATCCACAATCCCAACAAATTTCCTGTACTGGGGACCCCAAACCTGGATACAATAGTCCAGATGGGGCCTCATGAGGGCGGAGTAGAGAGGGAAAACCACAACCCTCACCCTGCTGGTCACCCCTCTTCTGACAGAACCCAGGATATCATTGGCATTCCAGGCTGCAAGCGCACACTGCTGACTCATGTTAAGTTTCTCATCAGCCAGAACCCCTAAGTCCTTCTCCACAGGGCAACTCTTAAAAAGATCTTCTCCCAGTCTGTACGCATCGCTGGTATTACAGTGACCCAAGTGCAGAACCTTGCACTTTGCTTTGTTGAACCTCATTAGGTTCACAAGGGCTCACCTTTCACATTTATCAAAGTCCCACTGGATGGCATCCTTTCCCTCTGCTGTATCAACTACACCACTCAGCTCAGTGCCATCAGCAAACTTGCTAAGGGTGCATTCAATCTCATCATCTAAGTCACTGATAAAGTTGTTCAAGAGTACTGGTCCAAAGATGAATCCCTGGGGGCTATTGCTCATTACCCGCCTTCACCTGGGCACAGATCCATTGACCACAGCTCTCTGTCTGCGGCCCTCCAACCAATTCCTTATCTGCTGTGCAAATCCGTATTTCACCAATACTGATATAAGGATGTTGTGGGGGATCATGTTAAAGGCCCTCCAGAAGTCCAGGTGGATGACAACAGTTGCCCTTCCTTTGTCCACGGATGCTGTCACTCCATCATAGAAGGCCACTAGATTAGTCAGGCACGACCTTCCTTTTTGTTTGTGAGGCATATGGCTCTACATACTGAGCCCTCAGGGAGTTGTTTACTGTAAGCACAAAGATTATTTTTATGGTAAAAGAACAGACTTAAAAAAGAAAACAAAAGCTAAAATAAAATAAGAAAAAAAGAAACACAAACTTACTGAAAATTGTGAGAAATAAATATATGAGCCATTCCATATACCACAGCAGCTAGAAGCAGAGAGACTAGGATAATTTGGAGATTAGACCTCATTACTGAGACATTTGTCATGACAAATGCTTTTGCAGATTTTGCAGTTGTAGGGGATATAGTTGAATATGCAAAAGAATGGGAGATATTAATCTAACTCTGTATCTTCAGAAATGTGGGTAATATCTACAGCTTTCCTTTTGTTTGTATTCTAAAAATCAAAAACTATGCAATTCCTGTATATACAATAGCTATTTCTTTTTGCTAATAATAATAATAATATTTTGATCATTTTTATGGACATAGATTTAACTGCGTCTGTGAAAACTGCTGATAGAATGGACAGAAGACAATACTTAAATACTCTTAAAAAAAAGTGTGTTTTGAAATGATTTTTAATTAAAAAAAGAAAAAAACTAAAATCAGAAATTAAGATGGTTTCAGGATGTTGATTAATTTAGTGGCTAAACACTCACAAGCAATAAGAGAGACTATTAGTTTATCTGAAGTTTTAAATTTAGTATGTTGGATATTTTCAATCAAAAGTAAAATATTTCCAGAAACTGCTCATTTCACCAAAAAAATAAAAAAGGATGAGGCAGAGACAGAGACATAGAAAAAGGCTTTAACCTTCTGCAAGTTGCTGAAATTGCATAAGAAGATAGAAATATTCTGACCATTGTCAAAAGTGCTATACACTAAATAATTTTCTGACTGGCCATGTCTTAAGAAACCTAATTGCACATGCTGTCGTATAAATATATTTACTAATAAACAAGTGTTTGTCATTTGGAGCATTAAGTTGCACTGGAAGTACTAAACAGTGTCCAGTATACAGATGTATACAAGTCAAGAATCACCTCCTGGCAAAGCCTCTGTGGGGTTTTCCCAGGACTTTCCAGAGCCAAATATATCTTGTTATGATTAATCATTTATTTTATCAGCCAGAAATGTTTGTAAATCATCTATGACATCTTTTTATATCTTTGATATAATAACTATTGTCCTAGAACATGTTGTCATCAGTCGGAACTTACAATTTATTCTTAATAATTGCAGGAATTTTTGATGTGTAACTGAACTACAGACATAACCACGAGACCGATACAACTATCACTGTGAGGCTTGACTAAGCTGTTTGCTCAAAAGCTAAGAAAGGTTTTATGATCTATGGAGGCAGAATCAGAATATGAAATCTCTGTTCTTAAGGTATTATTTTTTAAATACATGTTATATTATTTCAACCAGAAATCTAGCCAGAAATTAATTAATCTATTTCATTATGAGGAATTATATAAATTATTTTTATTTCCACATTATTTCAGAGTGAGGAAATAAAAGTGACAAAAAAAAAAAAAAAACAACACTATTTCATTGGCAATCAAGCTTATTTTGAGAATAGATTTTGAGCTTCAAATTACATTACAAAATCTTCACTCCTTCCTCTTTATTATTTGGGTTGTGTAATTGAACATGGGCCCATATCTTCTCCAGAAACCTAACCACTAGGCTATGCTGTTGCTCTGCAAATACATAGTTTTATATTCATTAAATGCAAAAGACTGAGATTGACAATGACCTACTAATTAACGCTCTCAGCAATGATTTGGATGATCCAGGCTCAATTTGCTGTTCCTATGAGCATTTAGTACGTTATAATGCAATGTTGAGCAATTCCAGTAGAATAAGCTGTTGCTGTGTGAAAATATCCAATTGTCTGATTTTCAGAGCAAATAACCTTTGATACATCGACCAACACACCCATTTGATGGACATCCACTGAAATAAAAACATACAGTCTAAAATATATCTTGAAGTATTTCAGATGAAGTAAAGTTCTGTCTGAGATGTGCTAAAACAAACAAACATTCTATTCAGAAACTACAACTATTTTTAAAAATAGACATTAGCATAATTCATAGATTTATCTTTAAAGGAGCTGAATATTCTGAGTCAGTCCAACAGACTACTTAACACACGTAAAATTTTAAGAATGTTTTATAGTAAATTTCTAGAAAAAAATACTGATCTTTCTGAATTTCACTTACTGTAAAGTTAATTATATCTAAGTAAGGAAGCAGCATGTCATTGCTCTTGAAATCTTTGAAACAAAAATGTTCTGTATTTAGTTAGCTTGTGTGATTTCTTGAAAATCAAATTGTTTCCATCTAAAACATAGATTGTTAATTTAATAGCAGAATTTTGAGAAAAACCTAAATATATTATCTCAATTTTGATTTTTTTTTTAGCATGTATTTAGAAAAGTTTGGGAAGATTTTTTTTTTTTTTTTAATGATGGTCTTTCATTAATGGAAGTCTTTCATTTATGAAAAATACAATTCATTTATTCTGGACAATTACACTTTAATCATATGACTTTTAATAAGACAGTTCCTGTGTTTTTCCATGTCATTGTTTTGAACCAAATAACTTGTCTGTTTTCAGGAAGGAACTCCCATAACCTTATATAACCTTACTTAGAAATCTAATCCATCAATCATATAATAAGACATGTAACCTGTTTCAGACTCAAATTTATTTACTTAACTACTATGCTGAATAAAAATAATATATGACCTGATATCTGAATGTAGTTTGTTTTTTTGTTTTTTTTTTTTTCACTTGAAGACATACTCTGCTTTTTATGAAAGATATCACTGATCACTATCAGAAGGCTTCTTTGGTTGGAAATTATAACACTGGTAAAATCAATAGGTTTTTATATTGTCTTTTTAAATGTCATCAAGCAAACAAAAACAAAACACACAAGCAAAGAATCACTTTAAGGAACAAAATAACCTAATACAATATGTTGCAGGTTCAAGCTAGTTGCTTTGTGTGATTTCTCTAGGACTGGTTATAAATGCAAGGAATTCTTCATCTTGCTTGGCATACTTGAAAGGAAAAATGTCAGATGATAAAGCCAGCAGACAGTTAAAGAAGTAGTTTTGACCTAGTCAGAAGTTGAAAGACAGGGCTTACCTCAGAGCAGAACCATGGGAATATCATGTTTGACAACTGTAAGCAAGGAAAATGCTTGCTTTTATTTCTTCATACTGTGTGGAGGTGAGCAAACTTTCTGTAGCAGTTTCCTAACTCACAAAAATAACAGTAACCTAACAGAGTCTGAGCTAATATACTCCTTCCCAGACAGACACAGAATATCAATTTTTATTAATAACCTAGCAGACCACAGTACAATAAATATAGTATTGTATTTTCAGAAATATGCAACTTTGTTAAATGTCTGTTTCTCTGAACGAGGTCAGAGAGGTTAAAAATCAGTTCTTCAATTCAACAGCAGAATTCAGAAGTCTAAATGGCATCCAAAAAACACCTAAGAGTAAATCTCAGGGTAACCATGAAAGGTTGCCAGGCATACCATAAGATCTACAATAGACAAGAGGCTTTCTGGTTTGGCAAAATCCCTATGTCTCAATGCTAAAAACACCAGCACATCCACAGATGACTATCTACCATAAGCAATGGTGATTAGCCAATAAAGTCAAAGCAAAACCTAAGATTCATCATCAGTTCAGTTACTTGCAAACAAATCTTCATATGTGTTTTAGACTCCCTAAAATATCTTGCCAGTACCTAAGGATGTCAAGACCCTCTTGACAGCAGCTAGACACCAGCTTGACTCACTAAAAATAAATGCCTGACATGGAAGGAAATCAGGGCTGAACAGTCAGATCAGGTTAGTAAAAAAAGTATATCAGCAGTAAGACAAGAACTGATCAGATAGACTATGAAAACAGCTGAAATAGGTAAAATATGGAGATATCAAAAGAATGAAGAGTTTGTGAGTAAAAATGGTGGCTGGTTAAGGGGAGAGGTTAGGAAAAAGCTTAGAGTTCAAAGTGAAAATGATAATGAATAAGGTGTCTCAATAAGACAGCTGACATTGTCTTATGAAGTGTAGGAAGAAAATTAAAATTGTGGCATGGAGAGTGAAAGTATGACACGTAAAGCTATTAACCCAAAAATGTGGAGTCTGGAACTACCTGGAGAGGCTACAAATTAATCAGGAACTAGTGCAGAGAAGAAACAATACTGGGATACTGACATGTTAGTAGAAAGTGAGAAGAAAATTTTAAATCTTCCAGCAACATGGCAAGAAAATATATTTGAAGAGAAGTAAATAAAAAGTGGATTGGCACCTTAAATTGAAAATCTTAGCAATGCCTTATTTTCAGCAAATGTCTATCAATTCTATTATTTGGCAAAGTGTCGCAGACTCCACCAGTGCTGGCATATACATAGTGGACTATTCCCACCTGCTGCTATCACTTACTGCATTACATGGAGTGTCAGGGGTCTGTGACATCCACCCAAATCTTCCAGTCAAGCTGCCAGATAATATTGCATGACAGGCTTTCTGCTTTCCCTGTTTGTCTTTTTTTCCAGCTGGAAATTGTATACAAATACTATCCTCTTCTTCCATCTACTAAAAACACTAAAAACAGTCAGGATATTTGCACTCTGACATTACATTGATCCTACATAATTATATGCAATTTGTTTTATCTGAAATTTTTACAGGTTGTTACTCATTGTCTAGTCCTCATTTCATCATGTATATGAATTTGTAAGCATCTACAAACTGCATTTGGAAGACTGAAGTGTTACATAATATTTTGAAATACTTCACAAGCTCAGAAAAAAATGCAAATTCTAAACACACCATCTGATCTACTAAACCACTGGACACATCTCTCCTTCCTCTCTTTGTTCATGGTATAAAAATGTCTTCCTCACTGGAGAGTATTGTGGAAATGCATTGATGCATTATGTGCCTTTGCCTGTAGTGTGTATGGCAGTTCCATGTTTTGTCATAGTTCAGGAGATGTTTCTGGCACCCAGGAGCATGAGGTGGGTATCGTTCTTGTCACACTATTGTCAGTGACATCCAGTGCTAAACACAGCACTGCTCCAGCAGGGCCTGCCCAGCCTGCTTACATTGTGGCTGCTCTTACTCTGTAATCCCACAAGAGCAGGCAGGCAGAACATGGATCGGGGTGCGAGGAGACGAAGAGGGATAGAAGCCATGACATTACTTTGCAAATATTGGAGGTATTTGAGTGAGAGGTTGAGAGATATTGACCCTGGGGGTGGGTCTAACAACTAGAGTGCGGAACTGGACAGGCCTGCATTCCTTCATTTTGGTGATAATACGGATATTTCAGAGAGGAATGCCATAGCAAAAGAGATGAGTAATTCTGGCTTCAGATCAGGTTTTATAGTAAATGCATAACAAATCATGTTTGAGTCTTTCTATTTAGAGAAAAAAATAAATAAATTGAATGCTTTTCATAAAGTGAGCAATATCCACATTTCCATCTGTGCCATGAATAATGAAGAGTCCCATGCAAAAACAGCATGTGATCGTGCAATTAAAAACTGCATTGAATGAATAATAGTGCACAAGAAGCTGAGATTTGTACAGGCAGTACTCTCTCACACACACATACACATGCATATGATTTTCTATTTTTGTGTGTGTGTGCATTATAAAATTAATCTGGGATTAAATACTAATTTGTCTAAAAAAAACACAGAATTAACACATAGAAATCTAAATGTAAGATAAATGGTTAGTCACTTTGCTGTTAGTAGAAAGACATTGAATAATATTCATAAATTGATATGGATATATATTTTAGGGAAAATACCCTTAAAACTACATAATTCCATTGCACTCACCATTAAAAAAAAAAAAAAGTATAACCACTAAAAATAATGTCTGAATGACTACTTCAGATGTAGACTAAGTGGTGTAGACTAAGCTTACCAAAGTAACGAAGATTACATAGAATGAATCCCATTCTAAGTGCCTCTTTAATGCTGAATTCTACTTACCAGTAAAAACAATGCCATGCACTTTGTAAAATTGATTTTTCCTAATATTATAGTAAGAAAGAAATAGGATATATATCAGTTCTGAATAGGATATCTAAATAAAATATTGCTTATACTGCCGCAAAATATTTGAAGTAAAGGAAATAAAAATATGTTATTATATCTTGAAAAAAATACCATATTTTAATAAAATATAATAACAATAATAATAACAACAACAATGGTTAAAAGCTGTAGTAAAATTAAACTAAGAATTGAAATAATTAGCCTTTGGTTACTATTATGTTGAAAAAATGACAAACACAAAACTGCATTCCCAACATGTAATTATCTAGTCAGTCAATAATTCATTATTTTTCCCCTAATCAATATTACAAATACTCAGTATTTTCTTTTGTAATCTAAAATTAAACATCTGTCAGATGTAAATAGTAAGCACAAATAATTTGCAACTCTAAAAATTATGTCTGCTCAAAATCAGGTTGTAAAATTGAACATGGAATTCAGCAACTTAGTAATGATGTCAGATTACTACAAGCAACAGTAAGAATTCCTTTCAGGAGATTTTATATAGGCAAAATATGTGTGAAGTGAAAATACAGATAAGTTATGCTTAATTTCTTCAAATGTAAGTAAAATTTTCTATTCTATAAATTTCTATTTCTGTATAACGAGGAATGAAAAAATTCAAGGATAGATAAATTGTGCATGAAGTCATAATGCTTGCCTTGGCTACATCTAACATCCGTGTAATTGTGTATGTAGCATGCATAAAGACGCATAATGGACTTTGCTCTTGTATTAATGAATTGATAAGGACAAGGTTTTGGGGAAGAGATTGACATTCTGGCCCAATTCAATCCATGAATTATTCCCTTGTCTTTTCTCTCATAAATTTTAAAATAATAAATAGGAATTAATTAAACGTGATATATATAGTAGTGACAACTGTGATTGAAAATGATTGTTATTGTATGCTCTGTGAGAGCACATTAAAGTATGACATGGAATGCTGTATTAACTATGTAGCAGAAGAGCTAAAGTGTTGTTGTGACAGACAAATACATCGTGTCATATTTAAACTTAAAAAGCATATATCTATTGATTAAAAAATGCTTGATGCTGACATGGATGCTTAAGAATAAAATCAGTCAAGTGATGTCCTCAGAAACACAGAGGTGTTGCTTTCTCTGCATTTAATTTTTTTATACGTATGGTAGAAGAAGGTGCACTTATATTTCCTATATGTATATTCACGGGGAATCGAAAATTAGAGACAGAAGATGATGTTCAAACACTAATAGCATTGTGCAATGCAAAAATTTTCATTGATGTTAGAGTGTTGTGTGAAATCCATTGGCCTTGACTATGAAAATGGCTTTGTTAGGGACATACACTGGTGTCTTCTGCAGGATTCATGAAGCACTGTCATTCTCTTTACAAGTCTCTTTGTACTGACAATGCTAGAATTAATGCCTAAATATATATCTTTGTTTCTGTTTTCTAAATATAGGGCCAATTTTACTTGTATTTAAGGAACTCACAAAATGTAGCAACAGAGCTGTTTCAGAGATGTCTGCCTTAAAAGCTGTCTTCCAGGTGGTTTACAGTAAACCTTCAAACATGCTATCACTTAATGTGCTATACAAATTTATTTGAGTTATCACAACAGTAACACTGTGAAATTTACCTATCTCAAATTTGCTCTCTCTTCAGTTAGTGCATTATTCAGTTGAAAATCAAGAAAACTTTTGAATTTGATAGCCTCTCATTTCCCACTCCAAATTATGCACATCTGAATACTAATGCATCCAATTTCTGTTGCTCATTATTGCAGACAGGAGGCATTTTTCTCCACCACTCATGCAGTTTTTCAATGAAATATCTCAACACAGATAATGTAGATAAAAAACTGAATAAAAAGAAAAAGAAAAAATCCACAGCAATAACAACAAAAACTACATTTGTTGGATTATTTCACATGCAGTGGTTCAGATTCATAGTGAGGCAGTATGCTACTCTGGAGGTGAGTCCAAAAATACAGAAAAAAAAGGAGAAAAGAAATTAACTATATTTTTACTTCACTTTACAGCCTTGAAGTGTGTTGTTTTAAAAAGAACTACAAAGAGTATCCCCCATCTTTTCTCCAAACACATTCATCTAAATATGTAATTTTATTTGTTGATTTGTTGAAGAAAATGTAAGGAAGATCAACAGTATCTTGAACCACAATTGATGGTAGAAAGCCCTATGACCTATGTACCTGAAAAACAGATTTTTTTTTTGTTCCTAAGTCTTACCTTCAGTGCAGTAACCCAGCTGGATGACTACAAGATGGCACCGTTGCTCAGTGAACTGATTCCACAGTGTTTACAGTAAAAAGTTTACATTTTTCAGTGGTTATACTCACAGTTCCTCTGGACTTCTTCATATAATTGCAGGGTGCCCAAGAACATGTCAAGGTGACTTTTGAAGATCTGCGGAAGCGAACTCCATAGACTCTGTGGACAACCTGTTACATTACTTTGTCGCCCACACAACAACAACAACAAAATGATTCCTTATATTCAAAGGGAACTTCCATCCACTTATTATTTATTTATTTATCCTATTTATGTCCAGTGCCCCTTTTCCTTTCACTAGGTAATACTGGAAGAAACCTAACTCCATCTTAGCTGCATCTTCCCAGAGATTTTTTTGCAAGGTTTCAGAGTTCTTTTCTGTGAAAGTAGGTCATGGTCAATGAAGGCAGAACCAAGAAATCTTCCAAAAATGAAATTTAATCGACATTTTTAATGAATTATAAATACAGCAAAAAAATCAGAAGTCTGAAGAAAGAGTTCCAATACTATATAACGCTTTTGTACTATAATTTATGTTAAACAATTAAGTCCATACAAACTTGTAGAGATCAATGTGTTCCACATTTAGGGAAAAAAAAAGCCATAAAAGTGGAAGGATTAGGGTGTTAGGCATACGAATGCCTTCAGATTGCATAGGAAAAATTTAAGCAAAAAAGTTCTATGACAAAATCTGTTTGATTCAGTCAATATAGCTGAATGTGTTATAATATTGAAACCAACGTGTTATTTGAACTACACTCAACAGTTCTAAAGCCTTATAATTTGCTTTCAACATTTCTTCTACATAAACATTCTAATAAGTCTACTTGAGTTTATGTTTTGATAAATAATTGTGGCTTTTTCTATAATTTTTTTAGAACTATTTAATTTATAAACTACTGCTACTTATAATCCCCATCTCTCTCAGAGAATTTAAACTGGAATTAAAAAAATTGTTAGATTAAATCAACATAAATATTAATTTTGTGTCAGAGAGGAACGACATTCACCAAAAAAATGATGAGGGAAGAAGATGAAAAAGGGTAAAATATATTAAATTTTTCAATCTAGAATCATATAATAGATGTTACTTGTTTTCTGTATTAATTAGTCTACTGGAATACAACAATATTTTCTTAGTGAAATAAATAGTTATAAAATACTGTATTTTAACGCCATTGAAAATGAAACAAACAAACAGAAAACAGAGATAAATATAATTTCCATGTGCTTGTCTAATAATTAGCTAAATCTACTCCGTACATTGTATTTTAAAATTATTTATATTTTAATGAATATGATAACAAATTATAAATGTACGGCAGGAAAAAAAATCAAGCTGCATGCTGGAAACGTTTGCCAGTGGAAAAAATGTACTTCATTTTTACCCTTCCACTATTAGTCAGAAGTAAACCGGAAAGTATAAAATATAGCCCATACTCCTAACTAGGTTTTTGTTAAAAGATTTGTTCATTAGTCTCTGTCTCTATGTCTTTCTCTCTCCTCTTTTCATTTCTATGCGGCTACAGAAGCAAAGGCAAGGACTTCTGTAGAGAAGGAAATTTCGAAGAAGGGCCTCACTGGACTTTGTAACCCAGATGTTTCCAGGGGAAAACAATTATCTCTGACAGAGCTTGTGGTTAAGATGACATGCTCCTTATTCACAATGTCCTGTAGTCAGGGAGAACAGCTGTGGAAAGAAATCACATAGGTATTGAGTAGAAGCAGGTAAAATAAAGACCCTGGGATATTTGGAATACTTCCCAGATTTCTTCTTGGATTTTATGCCTTATGTTTTGTTGCTGATTGATCTGTTTTCTGTCTCAACATCCCCATTATTCATTAAAAATAACACTGCACCATTTTGCGTTCTTTTCCTCACAGTGGTCCTGTCCACATCTCTTTCCACATCTTTGTCAATTTACCTAATCCTTCCTCCACAAAATAAATAAATAAATGAATAAATAAATAAATAAATAAATAAATAATCAAGAACTATTCTGTTAGGTAGCCATTGTTATTATCGACTGCTAACATGTCATGTAACTTTCACCATGCTTTTGCCTTATTTAGGTTCATCAAGAAAAGATTGGTGTACTTTGTTTTTGTTTATATACATATATATATATATATATTTTTTTTTTTCTTCTGCTTGCCAGGATAATATCTTTATTTTCTACTACTAATACTAAGATGCATGATTCAGGGTTCATTATTTCTGTTTGCTATGGAAGGAAAAAAAAAAAAGTTGGCCATTTCTCCATATTCAGGTTATTATAACATACGATTTATAACATATATGAAACATCATTCCTTTTTTTTTTTTTTTTATTTTCTATTCTACATACACATTCACATAGCCAGTAAAAAAACAAACAAACAAAAAAAACTAAGAAATGGTTTAATTCAAATCAAACTCTTATTCAAAGAAGATTTATTGAATCTAACTTTAAATACTATTGGCATCTACACCTGAGCTAATCGCTCTGGGATACCTTTATAGTGAGTGAAGAGAAACTGAAATACTTTCTGGAATTTAATTACTCTCAAGCAAAAATGGACATCTTGTATAGGTCATACAAACTGCACCTTATATGTGCCTATTTCTCTACTTTGGCTACAAAGGGAGACTACAGACTAACAACAGTATTGTAGAAAACTGAGATCGGATGAAATGCTTCCCACCCTCTGTTACCAATTTTCCATGTTGACTACAATAAACACAAATGTTTTCTGAAAGTTTTAAATAATGTTATTACTATTTTGTCGCATTGCTTCCAACACAAATAATCCATAATTCTTTGAGTGCATGAGAACATTCCAGAGATCCATGCTTTTACAATACTTGAGATGTCTTTGTTGAGGTTTTTGTGTTTGTTTAGATTTTTTTTTTTTTTACTTTTATATTAGCTTCTACTCTCCAGTATCAAGAAATTGGCTTATAGTTTAATTTGTTTTTCTTCAGAGTGTATCAGGACATGCATAGATTCTCAGGTATTACCTGCTTAAGAACACTCACCCATAGAAACATGAACTCTTCAGTGTTAAACATTTGATCAATATGAGACTTTTAGAGGAGAAAGTATTGTTAAAAGTTTATTCATTCTGCGCACTCTTTAAAGATGATTAACTGTCTTTATTATATTAAAGCAAACCCAAAGCCATCTGCCAAAGGCGATTGTGTCCAAGCACTGAAACCATTTCATGTGAAAACTCATTTTCAGGCTCCTAATTATTTTTCATTATAGTGGCAGTGTGGAATAGATTGGAATTGGACAGTAATTGCCAGGTCTGAGCAGTGCGGACCATTGCAATGTATCAGTTTAGATGAAGTGTGACAAGGATACATCTAGCTACTATATAACTTCCATTAAGCAACTTCCCTGTCCCTGATCATGTAACACTTCATAGAATGTGGTCAGCACAAGGTCATAATAATGGCTTTCTGTCTGACTTCAAGAATTTTGTAACGCACAAGCTGTTAACCTCCTCTGTTAGCATCGCTCTAACAATGTCCAGTTATTACCGTTGTCAAGGATATTTACAGTATTTCTCCAGAGGGGATAGGGGAACTTTCAAAAGTTGCAGAACTTGTATACGTATATTTTAATCCTTTGTAATGCTAAACTACCCTGGAATTGAGAAACATATTACCCAGAAGGTAGTAAAATGCTTTTCCACAGCAGTTCATGCGTTAGATCCTGCAGCACAAATTGAAAAAGCAATTATCTTAGGTTTAAGCTCTTAATCTACAGGCATTTCTTGCAGCAAAACTCTTTTATCTCATATTTCTGTCTTTAATTCACTTCTTTACTGCTCTTTCTTCTTTCCTTTCCCAGAACGAATGCATCAGGACTTGATCTACCCATATCTGAAATAAATAATCAAACTCATGCTGGTTTTACCAGCTGGTCCTTTGCTTCAGCATAGTAGTATGAGATAAAACTATTCACTCTACTTTCTTACTAATACTTTCCTTGCTGATTTTGACCTAAATTGTTTCTTTTTTGTTTGTTTGTTTCTGTTTTTCAGCTTGTATTTAGAAAAATATTTTCTCAGGTTTGAGTGTGATTTTCTGTTCCTGAATACTCACCCAGTTGTCTAAGGAAGATAATCTTCTTATTGTCTAAAGAAAAAAAGTGACCAGTTCTGAAAATATCCTGACTTCAGTTTTTTTCCTCACAGCTGAAACTTAATGTGAGCATCTTTTGCCAGCAACAACACTAAGGAGAATGTTGGCTGTCTCTTTCACTGATGGTGCCAAATACTGTAACTCTGTCTCCATGGCAAATATTCAGTCACATAACTTCATCTTATCTTTTCTTACATACCTAATCTGCTCTTTAAATACAATGAAAGCATGTGTCTTGATAGTTTTGCAATGTGAAGAAATTGTACTGTGTTCAGAAACATGTCGTAACACTAGCTTAGCATTTCCTCAGAGGCATTATATAATGTACAGATACGGTCATGGTTGGAAGGAATATGTTCTCAAAGCTCAAATCTTTGCTGTTCAGCATTTGAAAAGCTGTATAAAATGCCAATTAAAGTACAGAATTATTTAAAAGAATTTTTTTTTTATGTAAGCAGCATTAATCTTCAAAAATTCTCAGGATGACAATATATTTTTAAAAATACATTTAAAAATGAAAAAATAAATTAATGAAGTAATCTGTTATTAATGAAACTGAAAATTTGAAGTACTTAATATTATGGAAAGATAAGAATTCATAATAAAGTATTCTAAAAGTGGCTTATTTTTTTTTTCCTAAAAATATTTCAGCCAGTTTATTTGGCTATAACAGTGTTTTCTGACTTCCCTTTTGGTAAAAGCTAAATATTTGAGAAAAAAATCTTTCAACTATAATACTGAAAATGAATGACTCTTTATGTATAATAAAAATCTCCATACTGTGCATGTCATATTAATTTGAAATCAAGTCATTTTAACTCAATATCAACATGCATTAAAAGACTTCTTGGTTAACTATATTTTCTACATGTTCGCGTATGTATATATATATACAACTTTGGGGCATACTCACTGGTTCTCCTGGTACGAAAGATTTCAGAAATTGAGTTGACTTCACTCTTACAGGTGAAATCTGAAAACTGACCCACTCTTGCACAGATCTTTTAGTAGACTTCATATCTTCACCCATTTACTTTAATGCCAATGTGCCCACTCTGTGCTGAGGCCTCTGTCTCATTATATAAATCCATTGACAGCAAGAGGTAAAATTCTGATAACCCAGTTGATGCAGTAAAAGTGTATTTCTCACATATTCAAACATCTTTAGAAGTGAGAGAAGCAGTCTGGAGAATGACAGGATGAAGAAAAAAATAAGATGAAAATCATTAGGGACAAAAGCAAGGATTAAAAAAAAATACAACAACAACAACAACAACAAAAAACAGCAAGGGAAAGTAAGGGGAAATTGCATAATTCAGACCAACAAAGTATTTATTTGTATAGTGACAGGATGAAATGGATTATCTCAGGAAGTTATAGGATTGCCATCATTGAATTCTTTAGAAACATCTGTAACAAGTGACAGAGATATAATTGATCTACTGGAGGAGGTCTATTTCTATTTTTCTGTAATTCTTATTTTGTGCTGATCTGGAACAGTTCACCAAACATGTAAATGTACAAATTCCATCAATAGAAACTGTCATGAAAGTAGAATATAGCATTGCCAGGCCCCTTGCTGCCCAATCAGAGCATGTTTGGTTATCACTCTGTTTTGCATCAATGGCAAAAGGAGTGCAGGAATATGTATAGACATTTCATCAGTGCTGTTCATAGGAATGTTGTACTCCTAAAACAACAGCCGTATAAGCTATGTCTCCATCACCTACTTCTACAACTATGTTGTTTATCTTTGATCTGAACTGGAACACTTCTGGCTTTATAAAAGCAGTATAAACCAATTTGTAAGAATGGAAGTACATCTTCATCCTCACAGTCCCAAGGTAATACTGGAACACCATCTCAAGGACATTGTGATTACAGCAGCAAGCTGAGACCTTGTCATGGTTTTATGATTTTTGGTTATTGGTACTCCACATCATAACATCATGTAGTGAATGTACCTGGTTCTCAGAAGAGAAGGACTACTACAGTCCCCACGGTACTTTGCTCCTCTGTTACCATTTTCCAGCCGGAGGGAAAAGATAAAAGCTCGCAGTATAAAAACTTGCAGATCTCGTCTTGGCAGCACCTCGCTCTCCAGCCGTCTTATCGTCGGTAGTAGAGTAAGGCCTACTTTGATTTTGGGACATTCTCTCTCTCTGTATTGGATTTATCAGCTTAAATTGTAATTATATTGTATTATAGTGTGTTGTTTTGCATTCCGATATTTTATTTAGTAAATTAGTTTGTTTCTCCTCAGATTGTTGCTGCTGTTCTTTGCTCTCAGGGCCATCTCCTTACCCTTTTCCCTTTTCCCTTTTCCCGGGGTGTGGGCCCGTGGGTCCCCCGACCCCTTCGTCACAGAACTGGGCCAAACACCCGTAAACTGTTGACAGACTGTCTTCTTCCAGCACTGCTAGAATGGTGTCAAATTGTTTACATGAATGAACAGGCAATGGTCCAACAATGATGTGTATGCTGATGTATGGTAGCAAAGACTAAATAGACTCAGGACTCTGAGGACATCCCCATCACTGTGTCTGGAGTCACAGGTTGTGAAGAATGAATGCTCCAGTCAAGACTTCCCTCTATTTTAATTCTCATCTGTGTTGCCATCAAGCTGATCATTCAGCTTGGTGCATCCATCACACAGGAGCCTTCCACTGGCATAAAATTTGTGGATAAGGAGGACATTAATGTCTGAGTTTCCAAGAATACAGTGACCTCATAAGCTGCCACAGAGTGCATGAAACCCAGACAAGCTAGGTGCAGCAATAAAGGTAGAGAAATAGACATATAGTGGATGTAGGGACGCATATAGCAGCTATATTTCTTGGCATATGTGGCTGTTAGTCTTGTGAAAATATTAAAAAACACTTGAATACAACAGAGACAATTGTGTTGCTGTATGTGCCTGTTGTATGGACACACATGGCTGAAACAAGAATGCTTGACCCTTCAAATATGAGTTCTACTGCAGCTACCAAAAGTAGAAAAGACATAGGGAAAGATCCTCAGTGAAGTCCAGCAATCACTGTTTCATGAATGTGTCTGTTATTTTCTGAACCTCAACTTAAACCTAAAAGTGTATTTAACAATATGTTAAATGTATATAAATGAATTATGTATGATATTCTTGTAATTTATTTAAATTGGGGAAAAGTAAAAATAAATGTAATTAAAAAATAAAAAATTAATAAAAAGTGTTAAGATGTTATTCAAGACAAACACAAATAAGGAATTATGTTGTGGAAACTAGTTTGTATCCACAACAGTTAATTTAATGCACAAATGTACTAACATAACATAATATTTATAAATTTAATCACTTTATGTAGAAATACATTAAAGGAATATATTGACTTCAGTATTATCTGTGACAGTTCTGCTGACAATTTAATTAGGATTTTTCATCCCAGAGCATATGAAGTATTTTATTTCGTTATCACAGTCTGATGTAGGAACTGGTGTTCTAAAGGCCCAAACAAATATTTTTTTGAGGAAACTGTACAATGCACTCTGTTTACCTAGCTACCCTCTACTACAAAACTAAGAGGGTTATAACTACCTGTAAGGAGCTTGTGGAAAAGTGGGGGTTGGCCTCTTCTCCCATCTAAGTAGCGACAAAATGAGAGGTAATTGCATCAAGTTATGCTCGGGGTGGTTCCGATTGCATAACAAGAAAAATTTATTCTTCCGAAGAGTGATCAGGCACTGGAACATGTTGCCCAGGGAAGTAGTTGAGTCACCATCCCTGGAAGAGTTCAAGAAATGTGTAGACGCTGTACTAAGGGGCATGGTTTAGTGGGGAAATATTGGTGGTAGGTGAACGGTTGAACTAGATGACCTTGAGGATCTTTTCCTACCTTGGTGATTCTATGATTCAGTCACAGTGTCAACTTGTCAAAGAATGTTTGTTCCTTCAAGTCATGAGAAGTGATTGTCCTTGAAACTTATTTCTCTGTAATTTATACTCTAACATCTCATCTTTATGGAACTATGTCAACTTGTTCTATCAGTATTCCGTATTATGATGTCATGCGGCAGGCAATTGGATGCAGAGGCACAGTGCACTGTGGAGCTGTACTTCCCAGTCCTGTGTTCCTTAGCAGTTTCATCTGAGTTCCAACTCTCAGAGAAAACTACCATTTCCAAGAACCTCCACTGTTCCCTATGTGATATCCGATTCTGGGTGACAGGGGTGAGATCCTTCCGAGTTCCAGCAGCATAGCGAGCAGTACAATTGCAGTTTTCCTCTCTCTTCCATTTGAATTATTAATTGTAACTCTTTCTTACAATTATCTAACATTCTTTAAACACTTGCAGTAAATTTGTTATCTTTCCTTAACTTAATTGGGTCATTTTTCCTTCCTCTCCCCGAAAGGGGGAGAAAGGGACCCTTGCCCTGTTGCACTTGAAACCGCAACACAACTTATGCTGTAAATGAAGGATAACAGTTTAAAAATTAACATAGGTTTGGTTTTTTGTTTGTTTTTAATTCAGTGCTAAAAGGAAAATTTATAAAGGTTTTCTGGGCTTTTTAATGTAAAGCTTGCCTTTCAAGTTTGTGTTTTAGGAAAGATGACGTTGCACATACCGTATCTCAGCGCTGAGTTGCACTATTCAGATGGCTCTCTCTCAGACAAAGTTTCATTTCTCTGCATTCTGTACCTAAAATATATTCGCAGTCATGAACTCAAGTGTGTAGCCCACATCTCTTTGCAGAGCTTTTCTGTTATGTACATAAAGAGGACAAATAAGGAAAAAATATATATCAGGTCATTCATTAAGATTTAGTTCTAAAATTCTGTTTATTGCCAGCATCAATGCCCATAACTTTCCTTCATATAACTTTCATATATTTATATACTAAGGAAAAAATTTACTTCTGTTTTCCCTCCCTGTCTTCAGAAATACCACTAAAGTGACTGACAGTGCAATGCACTAAATGTGCATAGTATCAGGGCATGTTGCTCACCATAAAACTTGACATCCTTGTCTCACTTCTCATTCACAATTTAAACAGGAAAAATGTTGACTCGGGATTTCTACAAAATAAGTAAGTAGATGTTTTCTATTTCCTAACGGATATTTGGATTGCAGATTTAATGCAGTTTGCTATACTCTGTGATGTTCCCTTCTGTTTTTACTGTGTTGCCTCTTGAACTGAATGGAATGTTGTTCCATCAGAAGCTTAAAGAGCAAAACAAAGGAATACATGAAGGAAAAAATAACAAAGATCAAGTTCATTAACTTTGTATTGTTTAAGAGCTATCAAAATCAAATAGAATTTATCAGAATGATCATATCAAGGAAGAAAAGCTGTAATCAAAGTCTTATATATCAGTGCCAATGCAATGTCTGCAGTGAAAGTGCAAAAGTTAAGCAATGAGAATTCCCTAAGAATGCATTGACCCTTGCAATGGTATAAACCACGTAATTTATGTGAACTATCATCTCTTTACTTTCATGACCTCAGGGAAACTAAATATTCAGCTACATTTATTCAGACTCAATAATAAAAGTACAAGAGGGGATGAAGGTGGAGTACATTTTTTGAACAAATTTCCAGATGTAACATAGTGGTTAAATTTCATAAAAGATCAAATAGTGTACTTTTTTTTCTATTTATCTATATACCTAAAATACTTAAAGAAGTCTTATTGCCACAATCCTGCAACTATCAAAATCTTCAGAGGAAAGTTCTGTGATTTGATTGTATATCTATGATGAGTTTTCATTTTACACATGAAAATGAGATGCATGAGCAGATTTCATGACCTGAGAAAAACTACCCCAAAATGGGTGCCACCAGAGATCTCTTCCCACCTTAACCATTCTGTGATTCTGTAAAGTCTGGTAAGAGAAAAATGACTTAGTTGAAACAAAAAGTAACCTTATTAATTGACTCAGTAATTATTGCAGATGAAGAATTACTGCACATTAAATTTTAATATGTATTACATATACTGTATATAGTATTATGATATACACTTCTGCTCTATTGTATTCTATTCTATTCTATTCTATTCTATTCTATTCTATTCTATTCTATTCTATTCTATTCTGCTCTGCTCTGCTCTGCTCTGCTCTATAATATTTCCTTGAAAAAGCATTAAAATTTCCCCTGGTAGTCAGCAGAGGTATTAATATGGATATAGGCTTGGACCAAAAAAATAAATTAAAAAAAAGGCTTGTTCCTATTGTTCAAAAATAGGAACAGTATTTGACTGCTTGCTGGTGAGCAAGCAAAGTATTACAGGAACTATAAGGAGCAGCCATAGGAGAAAATTATTCCTGGTGATAAATAGAATGAAATTTCATAGATTACTAGGCAAAAATATTTTGAATACTCAAGATATGAATATCTAACAACATAAATGATGCAATATTTTTAAATTGTCTCCGAGGAAACTGTTCAGGATCACAAACAAGATAAGATTCCTGGTTTTCTTTGATATGGCAAGAGTGTTTAGGGGAGATCTCAGAATGGAGGAAGGCAGAAAAGGCTTTTCTTTGGCACATGCTGGTGGAATGGAGATTTCTTTTTCTATGTTTAGGATATGCAGTTCCTCATGGGCCTTTTGCTCTGAATATTTTATTACTGTATTTTGAAATCCTTTATGCAGACAAGAACTTAATTAAATATTTTAGTGTCTGTATTTTTAAAGTAATCATCTCTGTCTTGTTCTTTCATACCTAACCAGTGACAAATTTAGATACTCGTCTCATATTATTTTTGTGTTTTTTGGAAGTCTACATATAAGTTCTGAACATACAGTAAAGAAATGATAAAATGTTTATTTTGCATACTTCCAGTATTTCCAGAGCCTGGCATAATGAAGTCCAACCCTATGTGTTTGTCACTCTTTTTGTTAAACTTAATTGCACTACAGTGTCATTATTTTAGCACAAAAAGTACCTAGAGAGAAAATTGTTTCTATGTCTATCTAAAATATATTTCCATGATAATAAATTCTGGTTATTACCAACTTAGTACCCATTTGACCCTATTCTACTGAATAACCTCCTGTTCTACAATTCTTGCAATGATTTCTATATTTGTACTAAAAGAGCAGTGTTTAAAAGTCCCTTATTAAACAATACCAAGTAAGAGTCTGATTTACACATGCACATGTGTTATATACAGATTGTATTTTCATTTTCAAATGTGACATTATTGCAAGAGTTATACTGACAAACTGAATAACTAACACCCATACCTCACGTTTATTGCTGTCTGCATAAATTTTAATTAGTAAGGTTTATAAATGTTCAAATATCTAAGTATAAGCAGAGTAACAATTAAATACCTGTTAATGCAATTATAACTCAGTTACCTCTGTTAATTAAATGAGTTAGTCATTATTAGAAAAACAAGAATATCTATGAAAGGCCAAGAAAGCTTATACCAAAACTTCTTTTAAGGCAGTTCTGTTCATCAGTATCTAAAGATAAATCAAAGCTATTGCCTTCTCATTTAGTAAAACCACTCAGTGAATAGTAGAAAGCATGTTTCAGAACTGCAGGAGGTGAACTGCAAATAAAGTTCCTGGTCTTTATTAGCAAAGATGTTTGATGAGAGATTAGAAGGTGCTGAATTGTCAGCAGCTAACAAAACCAGGGAACAAAAGCAGGACAAAACAGGGAGAAGTACAACTTACAGAGAGACCTCAGGAGAGCACTTTGCCAGGAAAAGCAGAG
The DNA here is from genome assembly GCF_002078875.1 of Numida meleagris. Lineage (NCBI taxonomy): Eukaryota > Metazoa > Chordata > Aves > Galliformes > Numididae > Numida > Numida meleagris. The sequence goes on along the minus strand of NC_034411.1, from coordinate 74,333,112 downwards.
ACATTAATGAGTTATTTACATAATTGTCTGGGATAACACACTTGAAAAAGAGTGAAAATTAAATAAAATGACAAACATACAAAATAAAACAAAAATATGTTTACTGAAATAGTAGCAAAATTAGTAAGGCTAGAGTTACCTACAGGACTAGATAGATTGATACAGTGATAAAGTGTTTATAATAACTTCTATTTTTAAAGCATTAAATCAGTTACTTGGGGATTATTTTCATGTCTATTAGGTGAGCCTCATTTTTCTAATTATATTATTCTCTTTATTTAAAATTTGTAACGCATCTTCATAAACAATTTACATACTTGTCTATTACTTTTCATAAATATTTCATTTTATGTAGTTGGAAAAGATATCAATAGTATTAATATGTTGCAATCATTACAATATTTGTCTTAGCAAAGTTATTTGTGTTTATATGTTACATATTACTAGCATTATCCAAGACAGTGGAATGGCATAATCAGGGCAAAATACAAGATTCTTTTTTCTGTATTTTTATTGTAAATAATTTATACGATATCTTGAAAGTCTCTTGCTCTGCCTCATGTTCCACTCTATCAGCCACCATCTTTTACAGTGTACATAGAAAGTTAAGTTTCTGCTTATGCAAACTGATGAAAAAAATAAATAATTCTCATTAGTGACCTGCTACACCACCTAACTGCCCACAAGTCTATGGAGCCAGATGGGATACACCAAGAGTAATGACGAAGATGGTGGAGGTGCTGTCTAAGACACTTTCTACTATTTATCAGCAGTCTTGGTTATCCAAGGGAGTTCCAGTTAACTGGAGAGTAGCTAATGTGATGCCTACATCACAAGATGGGCCAGAGGAGGACCTGGGGAACTACAGTCTTGTTAGTTTGACTTTGGTGCCAGGAAAGAATTCAGAGCAGCCCAGAAAGCCAACCATGTCCTGGGCTGCATCAAAAGAAGAGTGGCCAGCAGGTTGAAGGAGGTGATCCTTCCTTCTACTATGTGTAGACGAGACTTCATCTGGAATACTGTGTCCTGATGTGGAGTCCTCAGTACAGGACAGAACCAAATCTGTTGGAATGCACCCAGAGGAGAGACACAGGAATGTTCCAAGAGATGGAACACCTCCTCTGTGAGAACAGGCAGAGAGAGCTGGGACTGTTCAGACTGGAGAAAAGAAGGCTCTGGAGAGACCTGATAGTGGCCTTTTGGAATCTAAAGAAAGAAGGGGACTGATGCTTTAGCAGGATTTGTTGTGATAGGAAAAGGGGAAATTATTTAAAACTAAAAGCAAGGAGATTTAGACGAGATATATAAAAAAAAAAAAATTACAATAAATGTAGTGAAGCTCTGGGGCAGGTCGCTCAGAGAAGTGGTGGATCTCCTATCCCTGGAGAGATTCAAGGTCAGCCTGGATCAGGCTCTAAGCAACCCAATCTAGCTGCAGATGTCCCTGTTCATTGCAGCGGAGTTGGCCTAGATGATCTTTAACGTCCCTTCAAACTCAAACAATTTTACAATTCTATGAACTTTAGTGTGAGCACGCAGCATGTGTTGGACAATTAGGTGATCAGGCCCAGTCACAATGGGTTCATGAAAGGCATGTCCTCCTTAAACAGCCTGATCTTCTATGACAAGGTGATTTACTAAGTAAATAAGAGAAAAGTGTGGATATTGTCTAACTATACTTTAGTAAAGCTTTTGACATCGTTTCCTGTGGCATTCTGGAGAAACTGCTTGTTCATGGCTTATATGGACATACAGTTCACTGAGTAAAAATCTGGCTGGGTTGTCAAGCTCAAAGAATTATGGTGAATAGAGTTAAATCTGGTTGGAGGTAGGTCCAACTGGTATTCTCTAGGGCTCAGTACTGAAGCCAGTTCTCTTTAATATCTTTATTGGTGATCTGGACAAGGAGATTGAATTTACCCTCAGTACATTTGCAGATGACACTGAATTAGGAAGGAGTGTTGATTTGTTTGAGGGTAGGAAGACTCTTCAGAGGGCTCTGGATAGTCTTGACTGATGGGCCAAGACCAACAGTATGAGTGTCAACAAAGCTAAGCGCCAGGTCCTGCGCTTGGGTCACAACAACCCAATGCAACGCTACAGGCTGGGGAAAGTGGCTGGAAAGCTGCCCAGAGAAAAAGGACTTGAGGTTATTTGTCAATAGTCAGCTGATTATGAGCCAGTAGTATACTCAGGTGCCCAAGAAAACCAACAGCATAATGGTTTGTATCAGAAATAGTGTGACCAACAGGTCTCAAGACGTTAGCCCCCCTGTACTTGCCTCTGGTGAGGTTGCATTTCAAATAGTATGTTCAGTAGTATTCTTGTTGTTTCTCATTACTACTGTTCTTGTAGTGTTCTCATTACAAGAAAGATATCAAGATGTTAGTGTCCAACAAGGTCAACAAAGCTGATGAAGAGTCTAGAGAAAAGTCCTGCAAGGAGTGGCTTAGGGAAGTGGGGTTATTTAGGCTAGAGTAAAGGACATTCTTGGGAGATACTATTGTTCTCTACATCTACCTCAAAGGAGGTTGTAACAAGGTGGGTGTTGACCTACTTCTACGAAGTAACAAGTGATAGAACAAGAGGAAATAGCCTCAAGTTCCACCAGAGAAGGTTTAGGCTGGATATTAGGAAAAAAATTCTTAATAGAGAGGGTTGTGAAACACTGAAACAGACTGCCCAGGGAAGTAGTTGAGTGAACATCCCTAGAGGGATTTTTGTAGCTGTAGTGTTTAGGGACATGTTTTAGTACTAAACATGGCTGTGCTAGGTTAATGGTTGGTCTTGCTGACCTTAGAGATCTTTTGCAACCTGTATGATTCTATGATATTTCTATGTTGTGATCTGCTGTAATAATGACAAAACTTGTGTAGAACTCTTTTGAAAAAATAAGATCACGTTAGAAAGACACACAATACTGTGTCCTCAATTAATATGGATACTTCTTTTTCTGTATTATGTGATTAATTGAAGCTTAATATTGTCATGTTTGAATTGTGAATCATAACTGAAATTGAATTTTTTAGAAACTATGGAAGATTTTCTCAGGCTAACGTCAGAGGTAATTCTACTACCTTTAGTCCAGTGATACAGAAATCTGGACTGATGAAGAAGAATACTTCATATAGGCAATGCCCCCAGACACTTCCATATTGGACAAATCTCCAATTAATTTCTATATCAGAGCTCCTAACATATTCATAGTTTTTTGTTTACGTTTTTGAGTAGACAAAATCCCCAATTCTCAGTTCAAGAGGTTAAAAAAAAAAAAAAAAAGATACGTAGACAAAAAGGATTACACACTACAAATTAGGTAGCAGGTAGGGAGATCAGCAACTAGACAGACAGATAGGTAGATAGGAAGATAATGAATTTCCTATTCTTCTCATTCCCTTTTATTTTAAAGGTCATTCTGTAACAGTTTTCCTTTATTGTAATTTTATAAACTGAGCACTTTGATAACCCTAAAACTTTCAGGTAATAATCACATACTGTCAATACTACAGCAAAGGAGACTAAAATTCACACAAATCTGTAATCATCAGAGACACAATTTTGTCTGTTTCATCGCTTTTTATTATAAGAATTTCGAGACTGTTTTGAAAACCTATTATTTCCAAACAGGTCTCCCAAGGCATAGGTGCTCTTTCAAAAGAGCCTCTTACTCTTTCAAGGGTTACAAAATCTGTTCTCTGCCTCTATGGAGAAAGCATCACAAACTGTAATTATGTTGTTTAGCCTTGAATTAATTGTTACGATTGATTAATAGATGTTGATGGATCACAAGTTGTTCTCTTTGTAAAGTTCAGGATGTACAGATTAATCTCAAACTATTGTATTGTTATTACATAGTTCTATCCAGAAGTAATGACTCATATTTATGTCCATGGAAACTACAACAGATACAAAAAGCACAACCACACTATTTGATAGAGCATATTCTCAGCTACAAAACACTCTTTTTCAGTAAGTCACCACTATTAGCTATGCATTTTTGCCAGCAATCAAGAAGAACCTACATCTTGTGCTATTAAAAATCTGCATGGCTGTCCAGAACGTGGCTTTTCTTTCATGTTGCTGTTACCACTGCTGAAATGCATCATCATTCACATCCACTGTTTGGTCTCCATAAACATTCAGCAAGCAGCAATGAATGTCAATGCGTGCAACTTTTTCTGCATGGAGAATTAAATTTCACTTCTTTGCTAAAGATGCATTTCCATGTCTGACGCCATTTTGTCAAACTGCATCTCTGCTACCATCCATCACACGTCAACAAAATTGAACGGAATATTGGCAGGGAGGTTCAGCCTCTACCCTCACACCATCAACATCCTCCTCTGACATCTTGGCCCAATGTAATAAAGTAGGAGACATAACTTTTGGAGCAGCACTTGTGGAACAAGCATCAATTCTCTGGCTGTGTACAGTAAATGAAACGTGCCAGATTAGATTGCTGTTTGTCAGAATTAACAGCCTAATTCATTTCAAGTACAAATTTGATCCTTTCTTTATGTTACTTATTCAAAACTAGTTTGGGTTAGTTCTATTTCTACAGAAGATTGATGAATCTTTCATAATGAAAATATAGCTTGTTTGCATTCAAGCTATTAATTAAAAAAAAACGTGTATTTCCTTGTTAATAGATACAAGAAATATTTCAGACCAGTGGGGAAAAAAAAATGCCAACATATCAATGACAAGGATGATGGAGAATATTAAATTTCAAATGACATTTTATGAGGTATCTGCTTAAGACTGTTACAAAAGGAGTCTGTAAATAAAAGGCACTTTCAATGAAAATGAGGTAAAACTCAGAAACTTTGTGGGCTTGTAAACAGACAGCTGTAACTTGAACTCATCATACCACAGTAATTATTCAAACTTTTCTGAGACAAGGAAATCCCTTGGAAGTCTTTCCATAAATGCCTCAGTAACATGAGAATAAAAAATGCTTTTTGAATCCCATGTCATCTTCACTATTACTGAAAATCTATTCTCTTAAAAAACAAGATTGAAAATTGCCAATTTCATCATCCTTCTGGCTGCACATTTAAGAAAGAAAAGAGATTAAGTATAGCTTGAAGTATCCTAAGAAAGTCTCACTTGACAGATATTTTACATCCCCATAAGAATATTAGTTGTTTATATTCATTAATTTGCTATATTTTATAAAGTATTCTTCAAAGAGACTGAAGGCTGCCACTATTTAAACATGGAGGAAAAGAAAAATAAGATAAAACATTCCTGAAACATAACTATACTTTCTCTAAGCAATTAATTTAAATGTTTTTAATTTTTAAAATTATAAGTCATTTATCACTGAGGAATTTTTGCAAACATCTCTTGGTCACTTCAAAAAATAAGACAATTTCTATGCTTGTTTGAGTAGGAAGATTTCAAGGCATATCAGTGTCAATGGTTTACGGGCGTTCAGCCCGGTTCAGTGACAAAGGGGACGGGGGACCCACGGGCCCACACCCCAGGAAAAGGGAAAAGGGGAAAAGGGTAAGGAGATGGCCCTGAGAGCAAAGAACAGCAGCAACAATCTGAGGAGAAACAAACTAATTTACTAAATAAGATATCAGAATGCAAAACAATACACTATAATACAATATAATTACAATTTAAGCTGATAAATCCAATACAAAGAGAGAGAATGTCCCAAAATCAAAGTAGGCCTTACTCTACTACCGACGATAAGACGGCTGGAGAGCGAGGTGCTGCCAAGACGAGATCTGCAAGTTTTTATACTGCGAGCTTTTATCTTTTCCCTCCGGCTGGAAAATGGTAACAGAGGAGCAAAGTACCGTGGGGACTGTAGTAGTCCTTCTCTTCTGAGAACCAGGTACATTCACTACATGATGTTATGATGTGGAGTACCAATAACCAAAAATCATAAAACCATGACAGTCAGCTAATTCAGCTCCTGAAAAACAAGTTTCTAGAATGTCCTTTTGTGGCAACAATCTCACTTTTAGATAACACATTGCTGAAATGCCAATTACATTAACGTTATACCCATGATAAGGTCAACTGAGCTTAACAAAGTAACTCAACAACCCTACATCAGCTAAGGGATTAATAAAGTGTTATGAGTTAGATTTAAGTGTTACCAAATTCTCATCTTTTCCATCTTTATTTAAATCTGTTTATATTATTAGAGCTGCTCCGAAAGTAATGCCTCATATTTTATTTTACTTTCAGAGCAACCTATATTTTTCACATATTTAGTACAAAATGTTAAGAAGAATTTTAACAATATTTTAAGTGTCAATGTTAAATTATGTCAGTAAAATCAGAAAAAGGGCTTAGAGGTTTTGTGTTCCCTTTTCTAATAGTATTCCTTAAACTGTTAAAAGTATCAATAATGCACATTATAATGTTTATTTTTATGCTTAAACAATCTTTAACAAGATTTAAATTTCTTCTACTTTCATGGTACATCAGTGACCAAGTTTTTAACAAGATTAGAAACGCATAAAAGGTCTATGTAAATCTACACTCAGTGACAAGGTTAGTTCATACTAGTGCTCTTTGTTTCTGTCTCTGCTCGATTGTAGTTGAAAAAAAGCCCCATAATTCCTGATGGAATTAAATGAATTACATTGATATATTTGATGTTCCCATTTCTAAAATAATAACGAGATCTATGCATTCATCCATAAACATAATTTTTACAAATAAATATATGCAGTAAATCACATCCCAAACTGTGTGAATGAAGCAGTATTAAATGCTAATTTATATTAAAGGATAATAAAAATATAATAAAACAACACTCCTACATTAATTACCACAATGCACTATAGTTTTTTTAATATTTACTTATTAAAAAATAGAAACGTAGTAAGAACCTTAGGCTTATTAGATGCTCAGCTGCTAAAACAACATTATTCGTACAAACATATATACAAATAAACAAACAATGTTTGTTGATGATTGTCATAAATATATATATATATTAGTCTTGGTAAAAAAAAAACAAAAAACATCAGAAATGTAGACTACATTTCATGAACAGTTACATAAATATCATACTGATATTCAACGTGTATAAGAAAAATTGTCGCCCTATTATTTGTGCACAAACTTTTTCAAGTCTGAAATGTTATAGTTACTTTGTTTGGTAAGTTTTACTTTTTTAAAAAAACTGTGACTGAAACCATTCTCCAATTTTAACTCAATTCCATGAACCACTTCCTTGAAAATACGTTTTTGAGCACATAGATGAGCTTTCTTCTCAGACTGTTATTGTTTAGGACAATCACTAAATAGCTTTCACTTTTAAAAATAATGCATTTGCTTTCTTGAGATTACCTTCTATTCTCATAGTATTCCACAGCAATTTGTACAATGGAAGCAAAGTCTCTTTGAATGGTGTCTTTGCCCCAGGTTCATCTGAAACTCCCCACTCTTATTACTTGTTCAGCCTTTAATGCAAGTGACTGATGCTCGTATTATAAACCTGGACCCTTTAACATATTGTAAATTCTCCTGTGAGACCTTTTCCTTGCAGCACTTAGGGGAGTACAGGTGTCACAGCCTGTCTTTCTTACTTCTGTCTCTCTGCACTGACTCAAGAGGTCTATGATATGCCTAAAAAGAAAACTGCTTTCACAAATGACATAATCTTGAATCCAGAAAAAAAAGTTCATTGCATTCCCAGCATTCACGATATGAAATTGCCTGGATGCCCTGCACGTACTGTAGCATAACAAAATTATATAATACAGTCAGCAGTACCGTACCTGGGACTATGAGTCCCTTCAATTTCCAGAAATTTTAGTTTTTAGTAGGACTGCTGACCTTGCTCAGTTTTATTTTGTTTTCTATTCCTTTAAAATCAGATAAAGTTACTGTTTACACATGCAAATATTCATGTAGCCTGAACAATTATGGTAATTTGATCTGAAGGTGATTTTTCTCATATGTTCCTAGATGAGACAGATTGGACTTATCTTTCTCCAAGTATCATTTACAAAATCACAGAAACACATAATCACAGAATCATTGAGTGGCTGAAGGATCTCTGGAGGTCACCTGGTCCAACCCACCTACCCTTCATCATCTTTGTAGCCCTTATTTGGACTCTCCAACATGTCCATGTCACTCTTACACTGGGGTCCCCATATCTGGACAGAGATCCATGCAGTTCTGATGCTCTCTCACAGAACGACAACTCCCCCTCACTCCTACCATGTCTCCATGATCCCAGTAACATATCCTGAAACTTCACAGAGATCTCTAATTCATAACATTTATTATCCATATTCTGTGTATTTGTATACAAGCCCTTTAGAGAGCACTCCAGCATGCTAATTTCTCATGAAAGGCCTGGGGGATTTCTCCATGATAGTACCTTGGAGGTACCTCCTCACTTACATGCATGTGCTGGATGTGACCCTGCTTCCACTGTTTTATTGTTTTTGTGCTCTGTTTGTCACTTCACCCAATCCCATACTATCACTACCCTTATCTATCACAATCTCTGTTTATCCCATTTACTAGGGCAGCACAAGTTCAGTTCCAGGGACTTCATCCTCATAGCTGAACGTGTCCAAGCTCTTGTTTCCCCAGTCAGATTGGGCATTCTGCATACTGAACGGAGAACGATCCCAGCACAGGTTCTCTGGTAGTGCCTGAGATAGGCCTGCTCAGCTGTGAAGGATGACTTCATTTGGCCGAGGAAGAAGAAATGGTCTGCAAAAGTAGCACACCTTAAACAAAATTAGAATGCCTAATGACAGACAAATAATATGAAAGCAAAAACACTAAATTATTTTTGAATCTTGGGGAAAAAAGTCTAATTAATCATCTACACAATTACACCACACACTGAGACCTGAGGCAAGTAGGAGCAGTTTATATCTCTTGCAGAAATTATTTCAGGCTTTTTGCAGACTCATGTCAGGAGCAGATACCTTAAGGTTCACCAGTGTAAAGTTATCATTGTTTTTCAAGAACCTTATTCTTACTGTGAAGCAGTGGTTTGACTTGAAATGAATGCTGAGATTGCACAGCACAGAAGAAAATGTATTCTCTGATAGTTTTGACGACTGCCAAATTAGAAAGTAAAACACTTCTACATCTTCAGCATTTTGGTTTGGTTTGGTCAACGTATTGTCTGTTTTCCACCTGCTTGCTTCCTTTTGAAAATGAGAATATTAATTCTGTATTGCTGTCTAGATAGACCTGAAAGATGAACGACAGTGAAACAAAAAAAGTAAATGACTAAAAACAAAATAATAAATAGCCCTTATTATTGCCAGAAAGAGATGCTTGATGGTTTGTTTTGGAATGAAACATGATTTCTGGGAAAAAAAAAAAAAAAAGTAACTGCAGAACTAGAAGAACACATGCTTCTACTTCTCATTTCAATCCCTTTCCACTTCTTTATCTTTACTCTGACATATTACATGTTTTTTAGCTGTGGGGAGAATATCTCTCATCCCACTTACTGTTCCTCATCCCTCTCACTGTCCTTTCTTAATATGGACCACCTCTTAAACTGATTATCACTTTATTGTCTTATCTCTTAATTTTGTAAAAGAGTTTTGGCAGGAATTGACTTGTTTCAGAGTCTTATAGTCCCGTACCATCACTGTGAGCATTCAAAATGCTCTGAATGAAATCTTGGGTGTGGGAAACTATCTACGTGACAACGGGCACGTTTACTTGGACGTGCTGGACTCTTGAGTTGTCCTTGATGCCTTGGAACAAGTAACTTGCAAGAACAGCAAGAAGCAAAGCACTGGGAAAAGCAGAAACGTTGATACAGCAAAAGCATACAGAGACTTGCTTAAGCCAACCAATCAAATAACGCCATGTTGCAGCACGCCTTTCACAAATGCATATAAGTCTGATTGTTCTATTAATAAACGAATCACTTGCCTAACCATATTGGTATTGTCTCGTGATCTCCGGCGTGCGTGCTGCGACACTTGGGTTCAGTGTGCATGGGGCCACTGTCTTTGTGTGAGACAAGATTTCTCTCACTATCCTTAGGAATGGGTTATATTAAGAAGTTCCCCAAGCCTTTCGTGACTGGAGTTGCTGTATGAATTGTGAAAAGCTTAAACTAGTGTTCTCAAAAACATAGACAGATTGTGTTGAACTATTTTTCAGTTCTGATCTCCTCATACTCAGAGATAATTAAAAAGTATTTTTTTTTTTTTATATTGTTCTAGTGAGCCTGTGGAGCCAAGCAAAGCAGTCTGATGTTGGCTTGATGATAATTCCAGATCTCTTCTCAATAGGCTCCTCTTACCATGTAATGGCAATTTTATCTTGGTACCTGGCCCAGGGAGTAGATGGAGCAGATGTCAGCAACCTCTCTGGATATTCTAAACTCCTGTCTTCTTTGCTCAGATTCCTTACTGTGTGATCCCTTTGACCAAGACTGAGCTCATCTGAATTGTCAAATATATAGTCATATTTGTTTAAATCCACTGTCTTGTACAAGGTTCATTTGCCACCTTCCTCTAAAGTTGGTATTTTCAGGGAAACTTCACAGTGTAACTGCTTACTCTTCACTATTGTTCAGTCTGAGCCAGTGCCCCGACAGCTTTAGTCTAACCTTAAATTAATTAAAAATAATGATGTTATTTCAAATGAAATCCTGCAAATCTTATCATAATATATATGCTGCAGTAATAACTTTCAGGAGCTATAAAATCAGGTATAAATGTAGTAAAATATGAACATAAGAGCTTCAATCTGTTAACAACATTCCTCTAGTCAAGCCCAAGAATTTTGGGGCCTATCCATTAATGACATAAAGTGCTGGCAAACAGAAAAAACAGTTAGGAACAGTGAGAAATACAATGTCAAGATGTCCTGGGAAATGAAATGTCATACCTTCACTAGGGTTGATAGGTAATGACACTCTCAAGTGAGAGAACTTGTCATAGAAATATTACATGATATTTTTTTTCACACAGTGGGTTACCATTTTGATACATATAGTATGTAGCTACATAATTTAAAAAACTATATAAACTCTTAGTCCACTTAATATTATGCTGTTCTTTAAAATTCCTGTATATCTTGACCTTACTATACTGGAGAGTTTGGGCTGAAATTCATTGAGAGAGTGAAAAGGTTGCAGATAGTTAAACAGATTCAGAGACTGAAATCTGACATAAACAGCACTATACATCTGACACGAATGATTTATCAATTTAGTAATGATTTCAGAGGCAAACTTTTCTAAAGTGCATTCCTGTGGGTGTTATCTAACTAAGAAGCAATCCTTCAGGTCTCTGAAGGTATTATCTACCTTACTCTCCTTAGATTATATAGCAGATATTAACATCATCTTTAAACCAGTAATTTGAAAGGGAATTATGTGGCACTAAATTATTTCTTATCCTCACAAACAGAGGGAAAGAACTGGTTTTTTGGTGGGTAGATACAAGTTCACTCCTGTTTAGATTTCAATAAGCAAGCAGCATTCATTAGGGAATTCTTTTTTTTGTTATTTTTCTTTGTTTTGTCCTTTTCCTCCCTTGTTCGTTCTTTCTTTCTTTCTTTCTTTCTTTCTTTCTTTCTTTCTTTCTTTCTTTCTTTCTTTCTTTCTTTCTTTCTTTCTTTCTTTCTTTTTCTTTTCCAGTTCAGAAAGGAATAAACGTCAGCTTCAGACTTCACTATCTGGAATTCAGATCTCAGTTTAGTAAAGCAAGAGACTTAAATGTATGTTTCTAAGACACTGTATTAGGAATTAGAAGACCAATTTCTCCCTGGTATACATTGTTTCCTGGATTACATTCTGGACAAGAAGAGAGCCATATACAAATAGATGGTATTTGGTCACTCCTTTCCACAACCAACAGAACCGTAATACAGAAGTTGGTTGAAGACAGATAAGAACTCGATTGATTTTGCATCAGACATCAGGAAAAGTGATTGCAGTGAGAGTGGGGTTGGTCTCTTCTCACTGGTGACAGGTTACAGGACAAGGGGATATGGCCTGAAGTTGTGCCAGGGGAGGTTTAGGTTGGATATCAGGAAAAACATCTTTACAGAAAGGATTGTGAAGCACTGGAATAGGCTCCCCAGGGAGGTGGTTGAGTCACCATCCCTGGATGTGTTTAAAAACCATTTGGATGCGGTGCTCAGGGATGTGATTTAGCGGAGAGTTGTTAGAGTTAGGGTAGTATGGTTAGGTTGTGGTTGGACTTGATGATCTTGAAGGTCTTTTCCAACCTGAGAAATTCTATGATTCTATGATTCTATGTAATAAGTTTAAATTATAGTAGAACGAAACTCCAACACACAACAAGACCCGGTTTTGGCAAAATTCCCCCTTCTAGCAGAATGTGATGCATGGTGATTCAGACTCCCCTTTGACAATATTTCTATGATTTCAAGACTGACTCCGTGAGATTGCCACTTCTCTAGCTTCCAGGTAGGTGCCCAAAACTAAGGATATTTTTTTTATGAGCTGTACATTATTGACATAAAAACTGAGTGGTGAAGTTACAGCATCTTAAAATATTACCTATTTGGCCCCTAGATGAAAAGACAAGATGCATGGCAAGCTGCATGCCCGTATCATATAGAAAGATTTTAGAGCATCTTTAGGAGTTGTATCTACTTTGAAAGTCCAGTCTGACTGGTCTCAAGACTTTTTATGAGACATTGTGCTCTGGATCAAAAATGTAGTAGTTTAGAAGGATCGGAAAGCATGATCTTGTATGTTTTCTCTAAGGAACCTTCAGATGAATCTTAGGTCTTTACAGTAAGCTGATATGCTTACTCTCTAGGATTTTATTGAGAAACAAATAGGGAAAAGGGAAAGATAAATCTTTATATTTGTGAATTATGAGTATGGTTGAATAAAATTTCTACTTGAAATATATTAACAAGACCCTTAAATTTTGGAAAAGTATTGAGATGTATTCACTTATACTCTCACTAAAACCTAGTATATCTTATTTATGCAGAGTGATTGCTTAGTGAGGGTTAGATCACATCAAACCAAAATATAGTTACATTTTAAAAGAGGTTTTACTTCGCTCTCATTTTTTTAAAACAGCATACTTTTTAGGCAAACAAATACAGTTATCCTAATAGCATTTTAAAACCATATCTCTACTGGATATGCTGTACAAGTATGCTTTCAGGAGGAAGCATGAAAAGCCTGCAGAAATCAGGGGGATTACATAAGTAACTCCAAAAGTAATACCTCCTATTTATTTCCATGGAAAATAAAACAGATACGAAGAGGAAAATAACACCATTTGGTAGAGAAAATTCTCAGCTACAAAGCACTCTTTTTCAGCAGAGTCATCATCTTTAGCTATGCATTTTCACCAGCAAAAAGAAAAGACTTTGTGCCATGCTCATAAAAATCTGCACCAGCAGACCCACAGTTTTACATCTCTTAGGGCAGCACTGTTGCCAAGAAAGTGTTGTCCAAACTGTTATCAGTCCTGGCTATCATACTGCAAATGAAAAGTTGTTTTCTTCTCTGTTCTGACTCTGAAAGTTTGAGCCTTCAGCTTAGTCAGTGCCTTGATGTAACGGTTAGAACTGATTATTTGTCCAGCTTCCAGGAAATCCAGAAGGATCATCTCTTTTCTATCTTAAAAGACAAACAGCGCACATCACTTTACCTACTAAAGTTGGCAATCTGAATTCTTTCTTCCATAGGAAACTCACGTGTGCCACTCCATGGACTGCTGTTTTGAATCATAACGGTGACACCATGTCTCATCACTGTTAGTGATACAGTGTGGGAAACTCTCACCTTCAGCCTTGTGTTGGTTCTTGGAACCTGACAAGCTTGCATATGGTGCTTTTCCTGCCTGAGCAGCTGTGGGACCCATCTGGCACAAACTTTGTGATATTCCGACATTGCCACGAAGGTTTCTGATGTATTGAAGCTGATATTCTGCTCCTTACATGGCCCTCTGGTTGCAAGCTGCCAATTCTAATGGAAGAGTTGATCTAGATGTTCTTCATTTTGTCTTGTGACAGCTGTGCATGGCTCTTCTGAACATGGCTTGTCTTTCACATTGCCGTCACCACTACTGAAACGTACCACCCACCACACCAGTGTGCTCACATTTGCTGTTTGGTCTCCAAAAACCTTTGTCTTTCTTCTTTTGGAATGAGAAGTGTATATTTTCATGATAGTTAAGTATATATTTTGCTTACTTAAGATGTGTTTTGCAAAGCTGTCCTTGTCACTATTAGACTGAAGTATGTATATGCACTTTCTCCTTCCAAATTCTGTTTAGATAGCTGTAGGGGGGAAAAATTCATCTGTACTATTGCATGTTGTGTATCCAGACATAATTTTACTATTTTCACAATTACAAGACTGTTTTCTGACAGGGTTATGAGATAATAATTTTTTAAAGACTAATTGGGCATTAAAATATAGAATGGCTGAAAGCTCCTAGAAAAGGTACTGCCAACAACAGCTTCTTTAAACCTCCTTAATAAAATCTACTGATCTTAATAGTTATTTGATAATACTAAATAGATAAATAAAATCTATAGTTCATTCAATAACAAGAAATAAATTTTATGCCAAATCTGCTGACCTTTAAAATTGTTTCCTCTGTTTTCTAGTCTTCTACTTAGTCTCACAGTCTTTTCCTATTGGAAAGAAAAGATGAAAAAAGATGATGGATGAGAAGCTGGACATGAGCCAACAGTGTGTACTGGCAGCCCGGAAGGCCAGCTATGTTCTGGGCTGCATTAAAAGAGGAGTGGCCAGCAGGGAGAGGGAGGTGATTGTCCCCCTCTACTCGGCTCTTGTGAGGCCTCATCTGGAGTACTGCATCCAGGTCTGGGGCCCTCAGTACAAGAAAGACGCGGAGCTCTTGGAACGAGTTCAGAGGAAGGCCACCAAGATGATCAGAGGGCTGGAGCACCTCTCCTATGAAGAAAGGTTGAGGGAACTGGGCTTGTTTAGCTTGGAAAAGAGAAGGCTCTGGGGAGACCTCATTGTGGTCTTCCAATACTTGAAGGGAGCATTTAAACAGGAGAAGGAACAATTGTTCACAGGGGGGGATGGCGATAGGACAAGGGGGAATGGCTTTAAACTGAGACAGAGGAGATTTAGACTGGATATTAGGAGGAAGTTTTTCACTCAGAGAGTGATGACACACTGGTACAGGTTGCCCAAGGAGGTTGTGGATGCCCTGTCCCTGAAGGCATTCAAGGCCATGCTGGACGTGGCTCTGGGCACGTTGTTCTATTGGTTGGCAACCCTGAAATCAGCAGGGGGTTTGAATCTAGATGATCTTTGAGGTCCTTTTCAACCCAGGCCATTCTATGATTCTATGATTCTATGAGTCTATGATTCTATGATTCTATGATACTGTTACTCAATTTTTTTTATTTTATTTTTTTATTTTGGATAGCCTTGTTTATACAGAACAAATAACATTAGAATATTCAAAAAAAAATTGCTCAGCTTCTATACTTGTTCTCTCTAATGTGATATAACAGAAGTAATATATTAGTTATTCAACTGTTTTAAAAAATAAATGATGTTTTATAATGTTAACTTGTGACCATGAGGTGCTTCTCCACTAATAACCCCTAGAAACTGAAAAAAATGTCACATTTCCCTTTGGAGTTTGTTGTAAGCACTAGAAATACTTCCAGCAGTTAGCCAAGGACCCAATACTATGTTTCTTTTCTTATAATTTTAATAATTTTTGTTGCCTATGAAATAACACAACAACATCTTGTGCAGTGAATGCTTTCTTCACATATTAGTTTGTAAAGGTAGCTCAAACTATTAAGAACATTATCAAATAGATGAGTTTCTTGGAGTAGTACAAAATGTGTCAAGGAAAATGAAAATCATCCAGGGAAAAAAAAAGATAATATTTTTTTATTTTTATTTTTTACAAAATCCCACTCTTTCATACTTCTCAGGTGAAGCACTTGCAAAAGTAAATATAGCAACCTTACAGCTACATCCAATCTTCTCACCATTCACACTCTGTGCCTTTTCCAACTCTGATGTGTATTGTCTCACCTTTTCCCACTATTCTACAGTTCCCTTTTGCAACACTGACAACAGTGGAAAAATTCCTTTTCAAATGATGAGGAATAATCAAAACCAAACTAGAAACTTTACTAAACTAAATTTTCTTTCGGCGTCTCTGTCTCATCCTTCTTCCTCCTCTGCCTTCTCCTCCTCCTTCTTCTCCTTCTCCTTTTGAGTAAACAGAGAACAAAGTTACCCAATGAATCATGAATACTATAGCATGGCTCTTCTCAGTCCTTAATCTCTTTGCCACAAATGAGGTCAAATCAGATGTGAATGTTGCCACAGATAATGGAAGCAAGCTGAAGCTCTTATCTTTCTTCTGAGCAATATTTCAACGTTTCACATGTTATTTTTTATTTGTTCAACAGCCAGTAATTTTTTTTTCTAGCAAAAATTATTTCACTCTTCTTGTATCATTTTAAATTCTGATAGGTTCTGTCATAGATATTGTTAGATAATATATAGATATATAAATAAATCCCTTTCTGGAAAGCAATGCCTGGGAAATATTGTGTCTGCTGCTCAAGAAAGATACTCAGCAAAAACCTTGCAATCAGTAACTCTTTCTGCTGCTGAGAAATGTGTAACACTTTCTTGTAACTGTCAAACTACCTAAAAATGTCTGTTATTGTTCTTCCAAGTTCTCAGTATCACCTCTAGTGGCCTTCGAGGAAACAGCAATTTTGAAACATGAGTTTAATTCTGATTTCTCTGTTATGTTACTGACAAAAGAGCAATAAAAAGAATACTTCTTAGAACTTGCAGTAAATTCATATGGTAGAATGAAAACACTATGGCACAAAGGTGCCCCCACTAAGAAATAAAATAAAAACGAGGAAATGTTAAAAGAAACATGCTCATATTTCTTCATATGAACAAGAGTTACGTTGGCTTTCTGTAGACATGAAATTATTCATGCACTACTTGTGGACTATTTGTTATACACCTACTGATAAATACCACTCTCTATTTGATGCATTGCTACAAAAAAAAAAAAAAAAGAAAAAAGAAAAGAAAAAAAAAAAGAAAAAAAAAACAGACTACCCCAAAATAAGGCCAAAGAAGACCCCTTATTTTTCATTTTTTTGGTACTTGCTGCATGCTCTGAAAAACTTCCAGTGTTGTTCACCAGCTTGTTTTTTAACATCCCTCGTATACCTCGCATGATGTGGACTTTCTTCATGCAATTAAAACCAGTATTCATTACGAGGAAGATAGAATTTGGAAAGAAGTAAATAATATATTGAATACATGACATAATGAATAGATTTCAGGAGATCAAGATACACAGGATCACTATCCAGACAGCTGTCTTAAAATCTTTATTTTATGCTTATGATTACAATCAGCAGCTTTCTATTAGGTTTTTGATTTTGGATAATTTCTGGCTATTTATCATTCTCAAGTGTATGAACTGGTCAATATTATTTCATTTTTACTCTATAACCCAGCTCGAACCTTGTAAAATGTTTAATAATGTGAACATTTAACATTATTATTTTTACTATAAATGTTGATTATACATTTTCAAAATTTCAGAAATGCTCTGAGTTTAACTTACTTTGAATTCTTGTGGGACAGTTGCTTAAATTGCTTTTTTAGCCAAGTAGGTGATAATTCATGTATTTTCTGTTTGTCATCTAGTTTTCATTTGTGGTTGAAGTCAGTTCACCATTCCCTTTTGTAACACATATAGCTGTTGGACATTTAATGAACTAAAACTTTACAGTCTTTCATCTGGATCTGATTCGACCTCTCCTATGTTTCCTTCCTGGCTCAAACCTATACCGAAATAAAAAAAATATGTTTTTCCTCAAGACTTCTGTGCATCTTCCTGAAGTGCTTCTTAACCTTGAATCTATGCTCTAAATCTCTAATTCCAGGCGCCTGAAATCCATAATCCCCTGATATTTTAATCTTATTATTTAAATCCTTAGATCACGGAAGTTCAGTGAGGTCTCTGCATTTTCTGAATACTAATTGGACTGCATCCAAACCCACTGATGGAGACATTTACCATCTGTATGATAGGAAGCAACAAGTGAGATTAGGATCCAAACTCAGGCATCAGACACCATTCAGGGTTTCCAACATTTGGTGACTTTATATTATCAGCCTAATCTACAGATTCAGTGATATTTCCAGAATATATATATACAGACATAGATTTCTAGAGTGTTAAAACTTCTGCTCTATCTTGTCTGACCTTTACTTACCTCTTCAGTAATGCATGGGATTTACCAGTGTGTCCTACCTCATGTTTGCTATATCTGTGTGGACAGTTGGATGCTCTAGAATGCATGTGCAACTCACTAGTTTCATGTTTTTATTGCCTGATTTTTTTATGTTTTAGTACAAAAATTAAAAAATAAAAGATATTTTGTTACCTATATGCATTAAATATATTCTGTATTTCATATGCAGCCCAAGAGATTTCCTTATCACTGAATGCAGCCCAGGCAAGCCAAAAAATTGGCACCCTAACCTAGGGTGTTTCAAGTGGCAGCCAGCTTTATCTAGGTTACTGAATTACATCCCTACTAGCAAGTCTGTTGAATAATTCAGTAGGTTCTCTACACACCACTACAGTTGTAATGTTAAAAGCCAACATATCTAGTGTCAAATTAGACACTAGGCTTCATACCAAAGTGTATGGATGTTAATAAAACATAACTTCAGTCTAGGGACTACAATTAACCTTTTGTTTGAATGATATGTAATTAATTACTAAATTATTTAATGTGTATTATTTAATGTGAATTAATATTATAGTAATTTAAAAATATATATTATTAAATACTTCTCTATCATAGCAAATATGGACAAATTCATCCTAAGAGAAGGGACTTGTAAACCACAATGCAAATTTCATCAAATCTTTTGGTATGTGAGTTGGAAAACTAAGTCACACATATTGACATTCATTGTTTTATGCTGGGGTACCTAATGGGGGGCTGATGATATTGCATTTGTGGATTCACTGAGCAATAATTATTTTCTCTTGATAAGTTATATGATTTTTCCCATACATTTACACCATGGTCTGTTTTGCCCAGGTATTGTCCAAATCTCTATTAAAAATATTCATTTTTTCTTTACAGCTGTTCCTTTATGTTCAGCACAATGTCACTGTCTTCCTTTAACAGCAAAGATAATTTTAGCTGATGTACAAGTTTTTGACTTATGCAACATCAGTTTTCTATAAAGCACATTTTCTTGAAGTTGTTGATCTACTGTGACGATCTTATTTTGCAATTTCACTATTCAATTTTTGGGGGGAGGGTGAAACTAGTTTAACATGAATCTGCATGACTGAGAACCATAATTACTTTGCTGCTTAGGAAACTATTAGAACAAGACCTTAAGATCAGTCTGTGATGAGATCTTCTTCGGGGATGTAGTTCATGTTAAACTGTTTCTTGAAAACAAGGGCCAGATTCAACCCCGTGTAAAATGAGTCATGAAAATGATGGGAATTTTCCCTCCACTATTTAAATGAATGATACAAGGGCACAAAGTGGTCTTTTTTTTTCCCCCTGTAACTTAATACATTTTATGTAGCAGTAAAACAAAAATGATATAAAACTAGTCATATATTTCTGGATCTATGATTGAATTGCATTTCTGCCTCCATATCGTTTTCCAGTATCCTTCGATTTCTATTCTTTTTGACCTATTAACAGACAAAAATTGAACATGATTTGGCAATGTTCACTTGCAGCCAGGAAACCCAACTGTGTCCTGGGCTGCTTCAAAAGAAGTATAGTTGGCAGATTGAGGGCATGATTTTCCCCTTCTGCTCTACTCTCATGAGACTTCTCCTTGAAATCTGGGGACCATAGCATAAGAGTCTGTTTGATCAGGTCCAGAGGAGAGTTACAAAGGTGATCAGAGGGCAGGAACACCACTCCCATGAAGACAGCCAGAGGGAGTAGCAGTTGTTCAGTCTGAAGAAGAAAAGACTTCAAGGAGACCTTATAGTGGCCTTCAGGAGGGTCTACAGGAATACTGAATAGAGACACTTTATTAGGGAGTGTAGCAACAGGACAAGGGATAAAGGTTTTAAGCTGACAGAACTGATTAGTCATTAGGAAGAGATTCTTTACTGTAAGAGTATTGAGACATTGGAAGAGGTTGAAGTTATGGACAACACCTGCACCCTGGAAATGTTGAAGACCAGATTGGATGGAGCTTTGGGCAACCAGGTCCAGTGGAAGGTATTCCTGTTCATGGCAGGAGGGTTGGAACTAGATGATCTTAATGCCTTTTTGAAAATAAAACAAAATCCTGTTATCCTCTGATTGTTAATGTTTTCCCGCAGTAATGATAAAACAGCTTTAAATGAAACTTCTTATTCAAAATAAGTAGGACTGTTATGATTTGTTCTTGATGATGTTTTTTCAAGTGTCAGAAGTATTCTGTAAAAGAGGTCCAGTTTTGGAGACTATTTAATAGGCAAGATATACAAGACACAAGAAAACATAAGCCATTAATTAGTCTATGTAATTTATATTATATTACCATCAATTCTGATACACAAGTCTAAAAAAATAAATTTTATTATTTTAAGTAAATTACAATCAATACTGTAATCAGAAATTTTAGTTAGCTACTTAGTTTTTAGAGATAAAAACTATAACTATACCTACCTTTTGTATTCTATATGACTTCAGAGAGCAACTCTACACTATGCGACCAAGCTATATTTGGTTAAGTATCTGCAACTGTACTTCAGTTGTTCTTTAAATCAAACATGGATATTAATAAAAAGATAAAACTTAAAGGAGACTAGTTTTTACTTGGTTACATTGTGATTTTTAAAGTTGTGATTATGTACCCCCCAAAAAATTCTACCTTACATTCTCTATTTTGTCTCAGATTTGATGTACCATTAAAATTATGCTTTAACGAGTTCTCTACTTCTCATATCTGTATATTGTACATACACCAGAGGCAGACTGGCTACTTAAATGTGATTAGTGCTTACTCCTCAGCAATACATGTATTGACAGTAAAAATTAATCATGACATCGAAAATTTGGAGATTATAAAAAAATCTTAAACTCTAATCAATAATATTTTCATCCTCTTTGTTTTTGGGAATTTGAGGCACAGAGGGGAAAAGATTTCCTCCTAAATCTCACAGTAAATCTATAACAGAGTGATAACAAGAATATAGGTTTCCCGACTCTTCTCTCTCCTTTAACCAGGAGATTACCTTGGTGAATTGAGCAAGAATTTGGAAAAATACACTTTTTAATTTTCTTTTAATGTAAACAAAATCACTTGTGTAAAATTAAATTATCAAAATGTAAGCAAGCTACTAACAATTTCTTTTTTCTTGAATGAACATATTCATCATAAGAAATATAAGGAAGGGTAGGGAAAGAGATGAACATTTCAGAGAATTTCCTCTCAGTAATGACTACTCCGGAAGTTTAAAACAAAAGAAGTCTCCTGTCTTTAACCTCTAACTACTAGATGCATTTGAATGCATGATGAGTGCAGTCAACCGAATGACTATACATACTACAAGATAAATTTATTTGGAGCTAAGCTAAGAACATCTAGAAGAATATATTTGAAAAGGCTGTTGTACTATTTTGTACATTGTATCCTCTCACTACCTCAAACCCCAAATTGCAATGAAATTATTGCTCGCTTCACTGGAGACTCATTTATAAGAAATATGGTGGCAGAAACACCTCTCAATTTTCCTTCAGAATTGGTCATCTGGGAGGCAGAATTAAGTACATGAAATTTTATCTTTGGTTTACTTCCAGAATTTCCCATGTAGTTTTCCCCTGGAGACCAGATACTGACTCAATTTGAAAACTCTATAGTTATATGATTAGTCTTAATTTTCCCTAAAATATTTTCTTCCACAAATATTTGTCAGTCTAAATATAAATGGAAATTTTCTAAGGAATGTTAACTTACTTGGAAGGCTATGAAGCAATAAGACAGGGTATTTAGCTTTTTGGAAAAAATGGGCTGTGGTGCACTAGGAATGTTTCTTCTGAATTTAGTGGGTTTTTAAAAGCATGTGCCTAAGCTTTATTACTGCACATCATTTTTGATGCTGTTCTCATTCTCTCCCCTTATACTACTCTAGCGCTCTCTATTCTCTTCTTAAAGCTTATTTGGACATTCACTTCACAAGGGTGAATTCCAGTAAAATTCCATAGTCTTTGTTTTTTAAAAAGACAAATAATAAAAGCTGATGAAAAAAAAAATCTGAATATAAAATTTCAGAAGTGGAAACATATCTATTTGCTTTGCCATTTTTAATTAAGAAATGAATGTTCTGAGAATTTTGGTGTTCAGTTACGTCAGCTAACCTCATTTTTACATGCTTCATATCTCAGTGCTATTGATTTATATTACACTTGGGTTTTTGCAATATAGGGAAACATAGAAAGTTATTTAAGATAACCAAAATGGGAAAATGAGAGAAGTGTTTCTCTCATGAATGTACAGCAGCACTGAACTTCTGACACTATGTCAAACTTAGACTATAGCTACACTTGAACCATAATTAAAGTAAGTGAAATCTCTGACGTGAGAAAATGTAACTGCAGTACCTTCTTATTTATGTATAAGCCATTTAAATTCTGGGCTACATTTTGAAAATTTCCTAAATAAAACAGGAGAATATAGATATTTCCAACTGGTGTTGGTCTAGGTTAAGAGGTGACCAGAGCCTACCAGCAGCTCCCATACATTGTCATCCCACACACATGCTGCCTGCTGTAGGCTGCCACTTGCACCATTTGAAAGTGTAATTTCAGAAGTGGCTGCTTCCCACATTCAATTCATCTTTAACAATTTTAAATAGAGTACTATATGTTTGTTTGTTGATAGATATCGGCGCTTGGTCCCGTTACAGAATTCCCCCAGTCAGTGTGGCATCAGAATAGCAAGCTTTCACAATAGCAAGTTCTCAGAATAGCAAGTT
This sequence comes from Numida meleagris, assembly GCF_002078875.1. NCBI lineage: Eukaryota > Metazoa > Chordata > Aves > Galliformes > Numididae > Numida > Numida meleagris. The sequence goes on along the minus strand of NC_034411.1, from coordinate 74,310,130 downwards.
CTCTGAATAGCAAGTTCTCTGAATAGCAAGTTCTTCTTATTGTGTTTTACACACACCTTATATATCCTTCACTCGTAAGCAGTAACTCCACTCACGGTTAATTATCCTTAAGTTCTTCACAACAACGTAGATAACAAACAAAAGGTTGCTTAACTGTCCATGAAGTGACCACATTAGCTGTGCATACTAAAGAGTATTCTGTTTACACCTTAGCCCTGTCTCCAGACTCCGGAGGCCTCATAGAGATAAGATCTACCAGAGTCTGTTGGGCTCTTTGTTGTTAAATCTCCCCCCACAGATAGATTTTAACAGACTAGAGTATGATGACTAACATACAAGAATGAGGTAGAAGACTATTTGTATGAGGACATTACTTATAAGGATACTTAGTTAAATTAGTGCAGAAGACTGTACAGATATCATTGTTTCAATTTCAACCTTAAAGTGTAGACTGAGTTGCTTTTATTTTTAAGCCATTTGACAGTATATGTGATGAAGTTACATTAATGTGTGAAGACCATGCACACTGTTGTATCATGAGATCATACATTTGTTTAAAAACAATGATCAAAAGTGCTGTTAAAAAAAAAAAAAAAAAGGATTGGAATCTGTAGAAGGCAATGGATTCCATCCTAGTAAATAAGGAATGATTATTACTTGGAGATGCTTTCTTGATTCTCAGGTAAAGTGACAAGAATCCCACCATAGATGTACCTAAATTTAATAGATAATCCATCTCTTCTGGAGGGTTTCAATAAGATTTAAATGAAAACATATGAAACTATTAAGAAAATACATGTTCTACAAACCTAAATTTGAGATAGATACAAGGTGTTAGCATTGTGCAAATCAGTTCCCACTCCAAAAATTTACTATTGTATTCTCAATTAAAAATGCCATTTCACATATTGATTGCAAGTACAAGGGCTGCTCTGAAAGTAACACCTCCTATTTTATTATACTGACCCACAACATCAGGGGTAGATGGTAGTGGTATAGCAATAGACACTGAGCCTTCCAGTCAATATTATATTAAATTTTGCTGCTGTGTGGAGGGGCAGCCTGACAAAATGGTGTCTGACATGGAAATGTATATGAAGGAAAGGTGTGGAATTACATTCCTCCATGAGGAAAAAATTGTACCTGTTGATATTCATCAATGCTTGCTGAACATTTACAGAGACCAAAAAGCAGACATTAGCACAGTGAGGTCGTGGGTGATGTGTTTCAGCAGTGATGTGAAAGAATAGTCACGTTCCAGATGGCCATGCAGATATTTACAAATGTGATGTGTGGGCTCCTGTTCATCACTGGTGAAAATGCATAGGTAATTGTGATTATGTTGAAAAAAATTGTTTTGCAGCTACAAGTGTAATGAGAGGTTTTGAGAATCTGATTTAAAGAAGTTTATTTAATCTGGCAAAATGAAAGGCCTGGTGTACTAAGACTGTTGTTCATAAATAAAGAGTGGTAAACACTGAGGAAGGTATACAAGAGACCCAGACCAAATCTGTAAGGAACACAGATCCCTTTTTCAGGCAGATGTTTAGCAAGCCTACTTCTGGCACAGTATGCAAACTGCTAGCTGACAGCAGTTTAAGATTTTTTTTTAGACTATACCTGGACCTTCATTTTAACTTATATATCCAGAACAGACTAGGAATAAGTAAATAATGTCCGGGATCTTGAGACATATCTCCAAACAGAGGCTCATTTTCCAAGGAAACTCTATATTCTTAGTGCAGTGTTAGGTGGCCTGGGACTCATCTGCCTCTTTTGACTGTGGAGGAATATTCATCTTGCCATACTTGGCCCTAGACTTCTTAGTTTGGACCACTAGTTGGAAAAAGCTGTGCAGGTGGGAACTCCACTGCAGTGACACAATTATACGCAGGCCTTGGTTACTCAGATAATATGCTACTAGATGATATCATGAAAGCTCTATTTTTCACATAAAAACAAATGCACACATAAGATAAAACTGTTGCCTTTGCCAATTGTCTAATATCCAGTTTCTGAGACAAAAAGCCAAAAGGAAAATCATGTGACAATCCAGAATTTGCTTCCGTGGGGACATTGCTGATGACTTGTTTTAGATTTGCTCTCCTTCTGTGTGATGCCTTTGCAAAATTATTTTAAAAATAAGATTCCAGTTTTTAGTGTTATGCAAAGCATATTGAGTCAACCCTTGGATAACCTCAAGTTAAGGGGCAAGTTCCCTCTTCTCTGTATGTTTTATAAGTGGGATCACAAAGAGGCCCTATGCAGTCCTCTACCCCCAGGGGACAACCTACCTTTGGAGAAAGTCTTTTCAAAAGAAGAATATTTTAATACATAAAACAATATAAACTTGACATTTTTGTTAAGCACACTCAAAAATGCTAGTTTATATCAAGTAAATACAATTTCTGACTAATCAAGAAGATGAATTTGTACTATGAACTGTGTTTCAGATGGCTGTCTCCAAAATTTCTGAAATCAAGTCAGTTTTAAAACTTTTTCTCCAGTGACAAGTTTGCAGTGTTTTGTCAAGATGCTCGATTTATCCAGATAGAGTGAGAGCGCCTTCACAAAATCCATTGTAAGTGCAGATATGAGACCAACTGGGACTGGAGTTGCTAAGCTGGAGCACAGTCAGGAGCTGAAATGTTTTGTAGAGAATTACTGTGTCTAATAAGAACATAATCTATCAGATTCATTTTGGTGTGACTTTTAAAAGTGAATTTACACTTGTAATAAGGTAATATGAAGAAAACTGTTTGCCTTTCCTTTCCACAAGTTGTGTGTACTCCAGCAGTTTTATCTGAATTCAAATAAATGAAGTTTCAATGGAAAAAAAACAACTAGTAGATTTTCATCTAATGTCATCTTGCAACATAGTCACTTAGAAGTTTGTGAGAAATTTGTAATTTGTTAAACTCACTGAAAAGCAATATTAAATCTTTTTATTTTAAAATGTGTATTGTTGTACATTTTTAAGGTATTACTGCCTGTATAATTTTTCACGGATCTGTTCACAAATCCTTTCATTACTCAAACATTTTTTTCCTCATAGACACAAGATCCCAAAGATACCCCAAAACAGAAATGGGTTTCAACTGAAGTATCCTCTAAGGTCATATTTCATGAGAGAAAATCCCGGTAGCAAGAAATGTTACGTTATGTTCCTGGAACAAGTAATATTTCTCAGTCTGTAAAAGAAGTTCAGTTACTTGCTGAGAAGAATGGTAGCCATGCCACAGTTATTTAAAAGCTTGTCTTCACTCTGCTGCCCAGTAAATCAAGCAGTGGTAAGCAATCTAAAAGGGAAAACAAACAGTTTGTCCCTGCAAACTGAAAGTGCAGTGTAAGCATTAAGCTGGTGAATTCTAGTATCATTAATCTTTTTTTTCTACAGTGCTCCCTGTCACCACCTCTGTGTTAGTGACACATACTCAAGTCTGCATTGAGAATGAAGAACCACTTTTCTTTGTTTTGAAATCTGTCTGGTTTCATGGTTGAAAATGTTCTCTTTCTTACTGTGGTGAAATCAAAATAACTGAATGATAACAGATAATGCATTTAGTGAGTAGAATGTTTCCCAGCACTGCACCTCCCAATATATTATAGTCCCCTTTATTTTGCCCCCAAAAGTATGCACTATGACTTAATACAAACCTACATTTAAGTTTGGCAAGTCTTCAAGCAGGACTTCATGAAAACAAGGATACATCGGTTTCATTTCCATTTAATGTATGGATACTCTGATAGATACCCTTTAGGTACCAAACATTTATTGTTAATTACTATTACATAAAAGTAATGGAAATCAAAGTTTTTAGGAACTAGCCAATAATGGTCTCTTTATTAGCTAAAATACATTTATATAGTGCTATTATACTTCAATTATGAAATGTCAATAGTCTCTTCCCCAGTTCTCCACCAGACTGCTACATTCTCACCAAACATGATGTATTTTGTTCACTCTAGTGAAGGACATTCTGAAGGGTAATGCATAGTAAATACCATAGCAAAAGCACCTGCTCAAAATGTGTTAAAACCCTAGAATGATACAAATGGGTAGGTTGTCTTTGCAGAGTACTAATTTTGTTGTTTCACAGTGTGCTGTCAGACCTAACAACTTCCAGAAAAATTTAACTGAAGACAATTATTGTAACAGATGAGCCATAGGAATGAAAGTAACTATGCTTTATGTCAGATAGGTAACCTGGGCACCACTGAATCCTGAAGAAACCATTATTATTCTTACTTACTAAAAGGTTTAAATAAACATTAGCCAAACCATAGAAAAAAGAAAATTAATCACAACGTAGTAAAACTAATTTAACTCAGACAGCAGCTGAACATGTTAAAGGGAATTTTCTGTTCTCACAAGATATATTTCCAGCTTTGCTACAGCAGACGATCAATTACATTAGATGCAAATCTGTCCTGTAAACCAAATTCACATTGTCTTAGAAAGAGGAGTGTAAGTATGTAGTGAATAAATTCAAAAATTCTGAGGTTATGTGAAAGAAACATATACTCCCCCTACCTTCTGCCACAGTCACCACTGCACTAACTGTGCAATGAATGAAATTGAGTTAATGAAAGAATTTTATGTGTATGGGATATGTATGGTATGTGTAATATGATTTATGTGTAATATATGTGTTATGGGATCTGGACAGGCTGGATCGCTGGGCTGAAGCCAATGGGATGAGGTTCAACAAGATCAAGTGCCGGGTCTTGCACTTCAGCCACAAGAACCCCAGGCAATGCTACAGGATTGGGCAGAGTGGCTGGAAGATGCTGTAGAGAAAACAGACCTGGGGGTATTGGCTGATGCTCAGCTGAACATGAACAAGTAGTGTACCCAGGTGACTGAGAAGGCCAATGGCATCCTGGCTTGTATCGGAGATAATGTTGCCAGCAGGAGCAGGGAAGTGATCATCTCTCTGTACTTAGCCCTGGTGAGGCCCCACCTCGAGTACTGTGTCCAGTTTTGGGCCCCTCACTGCAAGAAAGACATTGAGGCCCTGGAGCGTGTTCAGAGGAGGGCGATGAGGCTGGTGAGGGGTCTGGAGTGCAGGACTTATGAGGAGTGGCTGAGGAAGCTGGGGTTGTTCAGTCTGGAGAAGAGGAGGCTCAGGGGGGACCTTATCACTCTCTATAACTACCTGAAGGGAGGTTGTAGTGAGCTGGGGGTCAGCCTCTTCTCTCTTGTGACTAGTGACAGGACGAGGGGGAATGGCCTCAGGTTGCACCAGGAGAGATTCAGGCTGGACGTTAGGAAATACTACTTTTCTGAAAGAGTGGTCAGGCACTGGAATGGGCTGCCCAGGGAGGTGGTTGAGTCACCATCCCTGGAGGTGTTCAAGAAACATTTAGATATAGTGTTGAGAGACATGGTTCAGTGGGGTTATTGTTGGTAGGTGGATGGTTGGCCTGGATGATCTTGTAGGTATTTTCCAACCTAGCTAATTCTATGATTCTATGATTCTACATCTTCTAAAAAGATAAACAAATAGATAATAAATAAATGCATGCTCTACAATATGTTTGGCAACATTAGCACTGCATTTTCTTTTTTGCAAAAATGATTACCTGTGACACGGATACTTCAGTGAGTGAAAGGATCAAAAACTAGAGAACAGGTCAAAACAATCAAGAGTAAATCCTGGTTTCTACTTGTTTATGGTTTTTCAGTGTAAAAATGATTATTGCCCTTAATTTGAATTCATACCATTAAATTTTTGTTATAGAATTATCTATGAATTATTAAATTTGATTTGAGACTCTATGACCAAAAATGGTGAACCTCTCAGCATCAGAATGTACAGTAACAGTACATAATTCCTAATGGAGGTTATGCTTTCTCTTTTATCTTTAATTAATGTACATTGAATTATCAGAAATGCAATCAAAAAGGGGCATATCATTGGAAATACATATGTAGCACATATCATTGGAATTATATATATAGGAAAAACATAAGGCATTCAAGATATGTCAAATTACACAGAGGTATCTTGTGTTATCAAACTGCCTAAATAATTTCCATCAAAACAGATATAACTTGTTATTATTAAGAAAATTGTAGGCTTAGATTTCATAAAATAAAAATCCTGTTACAATGGAAGTAAACATATATAAAAAGGAATATTTAAAATTCTTTTCACCTATTTGCATTCAGGCATTTTCCAAACTCCTACAACTTTTTTTATTCCCTCAGTTGTGTTATAAATACTAGCAATAAGAAAATAATTCATCTACTAGCACAATTCTTTCTTGCTCTTCAGAGCAATGCAGAACAGAAAGTTGGTCTTCATTAAAAATATCAGTGGTTCATAAAGTTAAATGATGATGAAAACTGTCTAAGTTAATGAACATGAAAACTTAGAGAAATAATGTGGCTAGGCTAGATCTACTCTGAAGACTCCCAAACTACAGGTATTTTATACAGTCCAGAAAACTGATTATAATAGATACCACCTCAGAAGCCAAGGACAAAGTTTTCATTCTGCATAAGAAACTCTACAGTAGTTAAGATTGCGATTTAAAATTCAAATATATTAATTTTATTGAAATGTATTTAAAAAGTTATTGTTGTGCACCGTAATCTTCATTGCCTTGTCATGGAAAAAGAGAGAGAATAAAATGCACCTCGTAGACTACATACCATAAAATACATTGTTAGGGAACTAGGACATGTATCTATGGTGATTTGGCAAGATATTATTTCAAAATGTCCTTCTTACACAATGAAAGTTTGAAATAGCTGCACTAGAAAAACGCTTTGGTGAAGTAGGTAATAATGAGTAGTTGTGCTTTATGACAAATCTTCGTAAAATATCATTCAAAAGAAAGAAAAAAATGTTTAATTATTGTGCTTCTTTTTTTCCTTGAATGAGATCTTATGGTGTGAAAGAATTTGAAATTAATGGCTTCAGTTGTAGTCTATATCTCCACTGTTGGTGGAGCTTAGTACCAGCACCAAAGTACATGGCTTGAAATAATGCAGTTAAACAGCTAAGCAGGTGTGTTTTGACTTCATCCTTGACTAGGAGCCAGTTGTAAAGTCTGCTCATATGTTCATCTGTGCTTCAGTTCTATTGTAGTTCTTGCCAAATTTGATTAATTTTTGTCAGGGTGTAGATGAAAGACTGCTTCACTGCTGAACTCCCCTACAACTGCAATATGTCCACAGTCACAACCCTTATACAGCAATATTTATTTCCTTGGAAGCTTAAAAAGATGAGGGTATGATTCCTGTATCCATTATATATACATCTGTAAAGAATTTTAATTTTGTTCTGTGTTTCTACTCTGCATGATACTGCTTAATCTCTGAACTGTGTGAGTAGTTCAAGGGTGCGCTTAGAGCTCTTAGCTGCATCAGTGATGGAGACTGTGCCTAAATTAAAAAGGAGTATCGTCTAGCAACTAAAGAAAATATATTGTTGCTGAATATCAAGAGTGTACATTACATACATTTCAAGTGGGCTTACTTTACATTGAATCCAGTCTGGTTCCACGGACTAAGCCAGGCCCTTTAGTTTATCTTTCTCTGTTAAGAATCCAACCTATGCACTCCGTACAGGGAATCAAAGAACGGGTAGTGGGAATTTGCTTCAGAATTCTATCTCTGATTCAAAATACTGCATGAAATATTGGTATTTCAGCATGATTTTATCTCAAGCTGAGTTAAAATGGGAACTGTAAAGATGTTTAATTTATTTTCAATTAAAATATTTGCAGTCAGAATAGGTGATTTTGTGTAGTCTGGCCTTATATCATTTCAGAGGTATTATAACTGTGATTCTACTTTACTCTGCCCTAGATATACACATATATATATGTGTAGACTATCTTATATATATAGCGTAAGAACTGTATTCTCTGAATAGTATGATTTTTAATGATACAAGCACTCCCACAATCAGCTTATTCAAAATAGCAGATCTGAAGTTCATAAATAAATTGGTAGTAAATCCAGTCAAAAAAAAAATGTGTCATTTTGACAAATCCAAATAGAATTTTAAATTCTAGCTGTTTCAACATGAAATGTTACTTTCTGACTTTGTTTTGGAAAAGTTAATCTTTTTACATGGAAAACATATGTTTTGATAAAATGTTTTTAAAGAATATGCATAATAGAAAACAGCCTTATATTTTTAATAGGGTTTGATTTGTTTCTTATTGATAATCAACATTTTGTCATTTGAGGTGATAAACAGCAGTGAAAACTGCTTGCATCTTACTCTTTGAATAATAACTTCAGTTAATAAGAGCCTGTTCCCTTTTAAAAATAACCATAAAAAGAGGTTGATAAGTGGATTCTCTTGAGCACATTAAGGAAACCATGATGTTAGTTTTTCTTGCAATTTTAAACAAAGTACTGCCTAATATTCCATTTTCTTCAGAATACCAGCCTAAGCCAAAAAGTTGTCATATACCGCTTTTGATGAGCGGAGATGATACACTTTGTCAGGGAAAGTTCCTCCATTAACTAACTGACAGTTTTACTTCGGAACTCTTCTCCCTATCTACCCACTTTGACATAGTCTCACATCATGTCACATTCCATTGAAAACACCCCACACCATTTGCGCTTTAGTGTAAAGACACAACTTAATCTGATTGTAAAAGAGCTTTCTTACTCTTCTGTGTTACACCTGAGACAAATGAGTGATGTGTCACATGCTGTGAGCTAGTAAGTATTGCAGATACTATTGATTGTTGCACAAGTTGAAACTCTCAATGAATCCCACCTGCAGTGAGGATAAACCAGTTCTGATCCACAGGAACAGTGTGTATGATTAAAAACTAATACCCAAACACACAGAAGTGCGCAGGGGCATAGTAGCAGGTGGTGCCACCCCAACAACTTTGTCACAGAAACAGACCCTTAACCTATCACCTTCTGAAGTAATGCAGCAAGACATCGGCTCCATGGGCTGGGCTTGAAATTCAGCAAGAAAAGAGAGCTTTGCAGAATATCTTACAGATTGTGAGTTCCTGTGGGGAATACGTACTCACCCTAGCATAAATAGTTTCTAGCTATGATCAGCTTATATATCCTTAAAAAAAAAAAAAAAAATCAATTGTCAAGGTACATCTCTAGGAGTACTGAATGTAGGTCAGTCTTACACCCTGAATGACAGAACAGTTTGGAAGGAGATAAGTTTAAAAGGAAGTTAGAAATTCTGGAAGATGAAAAGCTGAAGGCAAATCTCTTACTGTAAAGTGGCAGAGAAAACTGTAAATGCCATTTCTAGTCTGTATTACATGAAAGACCTAACTCTAATTCAGCTAAAAAGCATATTAGAAAATGGTCTTCTCACGTCTCAATCAATTTTCTAACTGCATGTTATTCTAAAACAAGTCTCCTTGAATCTCTGTTTTTGGAATTTAATTGTTTCTGAGGTAGAATACAAATCACTGAAGTCTCAAAAGCTCTTGGACACTGAGCTGCAATGGGGGTTTAAATATTCATAAACTTACAACAGTGTCAACAGAGAAAACAGAACATCTCTTACACTACCAGACTGTGCACCTCACAACTTCTAATAACTTGAAGCTATATTTTGATGTTTTTTCAGGAAGAAGTGACAGAGTGGCTAGCTGATATTTTTTATTTCTGATATATATGTAAAGAAAGATGTTCTATTCTGTACTATCAATCCAATAAGTATGATGGTTATTTTACTTAAAATCATTTCCATGTTCAAACTGAGTAAATAAGATGACCTGAAACAATTTTTTTTTCCAGCGAATTCAAATTATTTTAATTAACTCTGCTTTTGGAAGGTCACCTTATCATTTAACATAAATATGATAATAACAGAAAAAAATGCCTTTCTCTCTGGAGATATGACATAACAGCTTCAAGAACGATCATTTTCTTTTGAGGATAAAATTTATTGTGAGAAATGAAGAGAACCTCCATCTGCTTATATCAACAGAAGTTATGAGATAACCCATGTAGATTAGTGATTTTCATATGATGCATTAATAATGAGTAAAAAGCTTTCCAGTCCAGAAGATATGTATAAAGAAGCTAGATAAATGAAAATGGAAATGATGATCACATTTTTTGCAATTTAGGATGGTGACAGCTTTGAAATGTTTATGTCAGACATTTGATCACATTGGAACTTTCATTCAAGCTTGCTGTATTTCAGTGGTGAGCTACTAGACCCAATTTTAGCACTACTTGTTGAAACCCTATGCCTGGTACTATACAGAAAGTCAGTCTTGTTAAATGTTAGTCTCCTGATCTTAAAAACTTGAATCTAAACACAGTTCAAATTAGCAAGGCAATAATGCTCTTGGAAGCCCAGAAGATCTGATTCGTTGTTAGTTGCAAGAACTTAAGAATTGTTTTTCTGTTATCATATCTCAGGATAACATAGGAGAGCTGCACCAAAAGTAATGACTCCTATTTTATTTTGTTGGCCCATGATTTCATAGGCAGATGTTGGTGGTATGGAAGTAGAGGTTGAACCTTCCCACCAATATATCATTAAGTTTTATTGCCCTGTGCCAGATGGCAGCAGAGAGGCAGTCTGCTAAAATGACGTTTGACATGGAAGCATGATGAAGAAAAGGTGTCATTAAATTCCTCCAGGTGAAAAACATGGAACCCACTGACATTCATCAGTGTTTGCCGAACTTACATGGAGACTCACAGTCAACTTAGCAATGAAATTTATGAAACTCTAGTCTATTCACAGGAGCAAAACAAAACTATGTTTGCTTCCCTTTAATTCTCAGTCCTTCACAGAAAATTTTTATATGTTTTGGATTAAATGGCCCTCAGAGGTCCCTTCCAACTCTAAGGATTCTATGATTCTATGATAATATACAGTTATAAACCAAAGATTTTTTTATGCATCATTAATGTGGTTCATACTGATAAATTTCATTTATGGAAATTGAAAACAACTGTGGAACAGTGAAAAATTAAGATAGTCTCTATCACATTTATTTTATTTGCTGGTGGAGGCCTGTGCAACACATCTAACCTGTTTTATTAACAGAAGGTTTTATAACCCACAAGGTAACTGCAGCTGAAAAAAAATACTATCCTTCCTTCCTCTCGTTCTTCTCTAAGACATCTATCCTCTAGGACCAAATTCAACTCCTGGTCTATATTCCATTAAAATAATTAGTATTTTTTTATAGCAACTAATGTTGACTCACAGCTGATGAAATGTCGAACTCAACTAACTTGTATCCCATGCTATTTATTTATTAATTTTTCTATTTTAATTATTAATGTTCTTACTATAGCACTAATCCCCTTATCTCCTTCTATGACTGAGTCACTCACCTGGTGGATGAGGAAAAGGCTTTGACATAGTTTACCTAGACTTTAACAGATCCTTTGACACTGTCCCCTACAACATTCTCCTGGAGAAGCTGGCAGCCCGTGGTTTAGTTAGGTACACTGTTTGCTGGGTAAAGAACTGGCTGGATGGCTGGACCCATAAAATGGCGGTGAACAGAGTTAGATCCAGCTGGGGACTGGTCACAAGTGGTTTTCTCCAGGGGTTGATACTGAGACCTGTCCTGTTTAATATCTTTCTTGATGATCAGGATGCAGGGATTGAGTGCACCCTCAGTAAATTTGCGGATGACACCAAGGTGGCAGGAAGTGTCAATCAACCTGAGAACTGGAAGGCCCTATAGAGAGATCTGGACAGGATGGATAGCTGGGCTGAGGCCAGTGTGATGAAGTTCAACAAGACCAAGTGCCGAGTCTTGCACTTCAGCCACAAGAACCCCAGGGAATGCTACAGGCTTGGGGAAGAATGGCTGGAAGATGCTGTAGAGAAAACAGACCTGGGGGTATTGGTTGATGCTCAGCTGAACACGAGCAAGTAGTGTACCCAGGTGGCCAAGGCCGATGGCATCCTGTCTTGTATCAGAAATAGTGTTGCCAGCAGGAGCAGGGAAGTGATCATCTCTCTGTACTTAGCCCTGGTGAGGCCGCACCTCGAGTATCGTGTACAGTTTGAAGTCCCCCACTGCAAGAAAGCCACTGAGGCCCTGGAGCATGTTCTGAGAAGGGCAATGAAGCTGGTGAGGGGTCTGGAGCACAACTCTTATTTAGTCTGAAGAAGAGGAGGGTCAGGGGAGACCTTATTGCTCCCTACAGCAACCTGAAGGGAGGTTATGACATGGGGGTAGATGGCCTCTTCTCCCATGTAATGAGCAATAAGACTAGAGGGAAGGGTCGCAAGTAGTGCCAGGTGAGATTCAGGTTGGACGTTAGGAAGAACTCCGAAATAGTGGTCAGGCACTGGAATGGGCTGCCCAGGGAGATGGTGGAGTCACCAACCCTGGAGGTGTTCAAGAAGCATTTAGATGTTTTACTGAGGGACAGGTTTTAGTGGGAAATATTGGTGGATGGTTGGACCGGATGATCTTGTAGATCTTTTCCAACCTTGGTAATTCTATGATTCTATAATTCTATGATTCTTTGAAAATGACATGAAAGGTAAAGCTGAGAGAAGGCTCTGCAACCAAGTTCTGTGATCCATAGTAGTGCTCTAGGCCACCTTAGGTGTTGATAACATCAGTGCAAGTTTATATACTGACTCTAAAATAATAATGCCAGAATGGGTACTGGGTGATGCCAAACTGCTTACCTATTACCCCTGGGCCAAAAGTCTGTCATCCTTTTGACAAAATGCCATAATTTAGTAAATTTTTTTCATTATATACTCATTGTAATACCAAAACACACCTGTATCTCAAAAGCTACCTGTCTCCAAGGTGTGACTACCCTTCACTGAGAATATGCTCTTTACTTTTTCTCCTTTACCTTTAAAATTAAGGCAAGAAAATTTTACATTGATCAGAACAAAGCCATGTGTGACTAGAATCGCTCAAGCTCCACCTGTAGAATAAGAAATAGTATAAGATTGTCTCAAGAGAGAGGAAATATTAGGGAAGATATCATCAGAGACATGTCAGACATGGACCACCTCTGACTCTTGGGATCAGTCAGTGGGCTGAACCTCTCTTCCAGCTCCACAGGGATGCCTACTGGACAAGGATCACACACTTGGTTGTGCTGAGTGCTTCCCTGGGAATCTTTGTAATCTCTACAGAGACTGTTTTATAACTCTGTGATTGTGGCCAGGCTGTACTGCTTTCAGTTCTTTGCATGTGCTTTGCATTGTTTTTGATTAACCTCACTTACTTCACAGACTGCAAATTACTCACTGTCAGTCTTAAAATCCTAGTCTGTTGCTAACAAACTGCAAAATTTAAATGAGATATCTATATGAGTTCTGCTTGGGTGCGGCAAAATTCTTTCTCTGATTTGGTCACATGAGTCTGGACTGAATGCCGCCAGAAAAAAAATAAAGGGATCATGAATAAGCTGAAATGCTGCTAGACAAATGGGGTAGGGCATTATTTGTGAATTCATAATGGTGATAGTTCATATGTTGAATGTGACTGGACTTATCTTGCCAAATAGGGCATCACTCAGAATGTTATCCTTAAATGTGACAGCAGCTTTGCCGGAAACTTCTACTACATTACTGGAGCAGAAGAGAAGAAGCAAATACTGCAGAACTCAAAACAACATTACGTACTATGAGCATATCTTATGAATCACTAGGGCTTCTTTTTTTCAATTTTATACTGGTTGCAACCTTATGGGACCAGTGCAGCTCAATGGCTCAAATTCCATGCAGTTTATTAATGTAGACCATACAATTAATTTTAATGAATTTGTTCAAAAGTAAATGAATGCAGGTTAGATATTTAAAACATATTCTTTAAGAATTCACTCTACAATGCAAAGTACATCTAGAGTTAGTGGAATAATAAAATGAAATGAGTTTTACATAGCTAAATGTCTTGTGTCATTTACAAAATTTTATGTTCTTTTTGTATAATAAAACTTTGTAAGCCTCCCATCAAACTTTTATTTATGTATATAAATGTATATAAATGTGATATTTGTGTCAATAATAGAATATACATAAAGCATTTTCATAAAGTTATTATTATTATATGCTACAGTCAAGTGATGCTAAATAAACATTAACTAACAATTCATAGTATAGAATTGCCCGATGAATATGAGCCAACAATCTGTTATTTCTGTTTGACAAGCCAAAGTGCAGGAAAAAATTTAATTTGATACTTTTTCAGGACATAAAGTCAATCTCATCAAAGTATCTACCTATGCTCAGGTAAGTCATACTTTTTCACACTCACATTTCCAAGGTGCTTACTCATGCCAAGAAACAGAAGGAGATAAATGTTTGGACTTCTATGTAACAAAACTGTTGGACTGCTTGTAATACAGTTAATATAATACAACTATGCAAAGGAACAGTGAAAGAAATATTAGACAATGTAGCTTCCATAAGCTGTCTTTTTAAATCTTAATGTAACATAGTCATAAGGCTAATCAGACATACCAATTGCAGAATATTTGATAATTAGCAATCTTTGATTGTAATAAATCCACAATCACCATTAGTAGAGGACTGACATTCTAACTCAATTCAAATTTCAGTGTAAATTCATAAATTTCCTGCAGCCTTTTCTTACTGAAATTCTTCCATCTCCTCCATTATCTTCTGTTCATATTTAGCTCCCATCTACATAAATTTTCTACCTTTAAAGTGAATAGTCAACATTATTTTTGGCTGGTGTAATGAGCTTTTTCAGTTCCTTTACAGAACACTGTACCCTAATTGCTGACAAGCTGAGTGGGCTCATGGACTCAGATACTCTTCATCTCTAGAAATATGCATTTGTGTCCATTATGTAGGGCTGTCACTGACTTTATTCCTCTAGTCGATGGGTGACAAGGTTAGTGAGAAAAAACTGATACAAGTAGATTACAAGGTCATATAGGCTTAATTTTCTTAGGTGAAAAAGTTTACATTTGAGACAATTATACAGTTCAGGTTCTTCAAAAAATAGGTAGCAGCTAAGAGGCATGTAATGATAACTGCATTTTTATAAAAAGGTGTTTAAATTTCATGTAAATCTCCAATCAAATCTTTCTTGGAAAATGTTCTAAAGGTTTTATGAATGTTATGGAATTTCTCACCCTTGTTAGTAATATTTCACCTTCAGCTAGGTCAGTAACAGTGGGAATGTTAGAGTGCAAAAATATTCACCAGTCCTCACTAGTACTGGATGTGTATAAAAACAGATTTGATATTACTAAAAGGTTTGTTTCTTACTAGTATATTATTCCAGAATTGCCTCTCCTATCATATAAAAAGTAACAGTAATATTCTGAATATTGTTGGCTGAAAATTGTACTGTGAATATTAGTTAATTTTGTCCCATTCAAGCTTTGTGGGGAAGAGACTGATATCTAGGATGAAATAGGGAGAGGTCTATGGATTCTTGTTTTGAAGTGAGTAATTAATTAGGCTTTCATAATCCAAATGTAGATGCCTACAAAGTACATTCAGAAAAAAACAGCTGTGCATCATGCTGTTATTCAGATGATTACACAGGCATTTTAGCAGCACAACGATTTTTCTTTGTTTGCTTTAAATTCAGTGCAGAAAAATCTACTTTTTTCCTTTTTTTTTTCTTTTTTTTTTTTTTTTCATGCAACCATTCCAGGAAATCACAGACAGAAGCCTTTTCATGTTTTAAATTGAAAGCATTTATTCCTACCTTAGAATACTACTCATGAGTATATGTATATCTATATAATTTCTTGGAAATATGTTAGAATAGAGAAACAAACTCTCTGAAGTTTACCTATTTCCTGACATTCACAAGTTTCATTCTTTAATATTAGCTTTTAAAGACCTATTAAAAGTACATCGTTAAGAGAAATTTTAATAGAAATGGGAAAAGTGGCAGAGGAAATCACAAATATAGAGTGAACTGCTAGAACAGTGACAACCTGGTAAAAGATTTCATTATTAGCAAAAAAAATTATCATAGTGTCTGTTGTGGTTATAAGGAATCCAAATGATATATCTGCATGTTTTCAACATAAAAGACAACCTCAGAAACCACAGCAGGATATACGTAAATAAAAGAGTATGGATTTAACGAATACAGTCTTTGTGAAATTACCTCCTGTGTTCTCCTCTATATTCTTGGATTTTTTTTTCCTGGTTACCATCAAATAGTTGAAAGGTTAACTAGCTCAACCAGAGTGGAACTAACACTGACAGCTGATCAGGTCAGCTGTGACCTTGTTTACCTGAATATAGATAAACTCCAAGAATAGAGATTCTCTAACATTTCTGGACAACCTGTTCCAGTTCTGCATTCACATTGCCCCAGAAGAGACTTTTCTAAGTGAATCTTCCAAGATTTTGTCTCTGTTGCTCCTAGCTATATTGCCACTTATGAAGTTTTTCCTCCATTATTTGTTATCGGTTTTTTTTCTGCTTTTTTAAATTTTGTTTTTGCTTTTATTTCTTCCATAAAGCAAGTTATTATGTTCCCTATATGTCTTTTATTTTTTTTAATTACTATTTTCATATTTTTATTTTGATTATATGGTGACATCTGATAGTGAAAAAAAAATTATCCTTAATCTTGAAACGTAAAATGATCAGAGTATCATAGGTAGATCTACGCTAATATACTAGATGAGATATATTCCCTATCTCTGAAGATAATAGCAAGGTCTAGTTGCCTCTGTTACATGAAAATTTCTTAGTGAGTCGCGCAGATAAAGACAAACTGGGAAAGATACCTGGCCTGTGATCTCTCTGGGCTATGCCTAAGAGCTCTTGAAAATGGAAACCACTTCTAAGAAGGACACCCTTAATTTTAACACTTCCTCTTCTAGGGGAAGGAAGAAAAAAGGAAAGAAAAAAACACCACATGCCCTAAAATGGCATTTGAGAGTCTGATTTAACACTAGTTATTTTATCATCAGAAGAAGAAGCTAAGATTCTCAGGTAAGGAATGAGAGATTCTTTGATTGTTTCTCAGTTTTGTCATAGACTCTATTCTTACAGTTTCCCAACCCATAAAACACAGCTTTTACTTCTGTTTCCTGTTTTTTAATTTCAAGCTTTATGCAATTCTCATAGCACTGAATGATAAAATTATCGAAGACTCCAACAAGGACACAAAAACTGCTCGAAATTAAGCATTTTTGAGATGACAACAGCCAGCACCAAAAATCCTTAATTTTTGAAAAAAAATCATTTTCACTTTTACTGAAATAAAAACAATATTTTTATGCAGTGACTACATATGATTTTTGAAGTGGAATCTTGAATATGATAATGTCTCACTACCAAAAGAAAGGAAAAAAATCTTCTTTAGTAAATAAAAAAATGTGTGTCAGTGCAAGGACTTAATCAAAAGAAAATTAAACCCTCATCAAGAGAGAAGAGCACAGCAGAAAACTAGCCAGTGTGTAAGGAAAGGACAGAAATGGTGCCTTTCAAACAAAAGGAGTTCAGAGAGAGAGAGTAAAAGATTACCACTTTAAAATGACAAGGATCTTGTCAAAGAATTTCAAGAATATATAGTTTAAAAATCATCCTCAAGGGCTGTCTCTCCTACCATGATTACCACTGTGTAGCACCAAGGGAAATCCAACCCTGGGTCCAAGAGTTCCTTACCAACTGCATGAAATACACATGTTGCTAAGGTTTCTTTCATGGCTTTGTGAAAAGTGGCTAGCTCCCATGCTGTGTGCTTAGATCTCAAGATGTGTTTGGAACACTGTTCTTCTAAGAAGCAGAAATATTTTTATCTTTGTTTAACTTCTTTACCTTGGTTTCTTAGGATGAACTTGAACATTAGCCAAATGTCTAAGATTTTGAAGATCATTCTTCACCTTAATTTGGCAGCAGATTCTGCTGCTTCAAATTCACCGCCTCTTCATTTCACTGGTAAATGAAAATTATTCCTCCTTCCTCCAAGTTAATGGAAAAATCAAGTAATATTTCCCAGGGCTAGTAGGGGCAGTGGAAGTTCAGAATAACAAGGTGCAACATTTTTAGAAATTAGTCATTTCTGTAGGTCAGAAGAGACAAAAATGTGTATGTCAAGGAAATTATAACCAGAAAAATTAAAATAAAAAGTGTGGACAAATGAACTTAAAATGTGCATAATAAGATACGTACAACCTCACCGGTTAAAGCAGACTGGAGAATATGAAAAGCATATAAACACAAATAATATTCATGACTTAAGATATTAAGAAAAAGAAGGCTCATGCAATAGAATTAGCTGATGTCATACAAAAAAAAATCTAAAAAATGGAAAACTTTAATGAATAAAATTAAATATAAAAATATCATAAGTTGATTTTAAAGGTAAAAAATATTGTATGTTTTTACATGAAAGACTATCAAGAACATTTGTTGCATTTAATGAGCACGGATAAATACATTTTTAAAAATAATGACGGCAGAAGATGAATAGAAAAACCTAGAATGGTTTCATAACTGGTATTATTAAACAGACAGAATGACTGTGAATTCTACCATATAACTGGAATGAGTGAAGAACTGCCATTCAGTGCAATGATGAGCGTGGAAAGAAGACAAGTAAATCTTGCAGTCATGAGTTGTCAGAGGTATAATGGACAAAACCAATAAACATATGATTTTGTCTGTAAGGCGAAAGATAAGCATGAAAGCAAACATGCCTTCTATATTGTCAACACAATCATTGAAAACATATAAGATTAATAGTCTCAGAGATTTTAGTGCCAACTGAGAAAGAAAATCCATAAGTTCAGTAGGGAATCTGTGTTAGATCTTGGAAGTCTGTCCATTCCAACTATTGTGAAGGTTACAAAAGTGATAACTGAATAAAAAAGATGGAAGATACACAAGTCTGGTGAGATATTCACTCTTCCAAAAGAATGTAAAGATCTTTGGTAATATACCCATTTCCCTCCTACTTGTAAATAGAATGCACTGCGTATATAGTTCCTGTGCAGCCAGACTTGATGAAGCTTTTTGGTTGCGTCAAATATTGAAACACTAATAATATAATAAACCTAGTTTTAATTTGGAAAGTAATGAGGATATGATTTAAGCCCTATAATGTAGTGAAATTTAAATACCTGCTTAAACATGTAGGATACAGGTGCATTTCCGAGTCAGGATGTACAAGAGGCAAGTGAATGAAAATATGGAGTTAGACAGTGTGTGTGCATTTCAGAATGCTCTGGTTTTAACTCTCTGCTTTGAGTTTTGACTTAGCTCTACCAGATATTTTGGTTTGAATTTTTGAGGTGGGTATAATAGAATATAAAGTCCCCTAATTAATACAAAGCAGAAATTAGGCCGTGATCTCCTTCCAGTACTAGCACTGCTGGTTAAATCCTTCTTGTCTTCTGAGGCTTTTTTCTTTTTAATAATTCAACCTAGAACTTAATTGTTGGGTGCCACACAAAAGGCACTAGAACAATTATTCAGAGATTTGTTATGTCATGCCCACAAAATATGAAAATGAATTCTGCTTGCATTCTGTTTGCATGATTCTGTGAACCATGTCATGACAACATAATTTCTAGACAACTTTCATAGAATAAACCTTGTGCCTCATCTTGAATAGTTTTTATTAGAAGAAAATTTAGAAACTGTGAACACTTTGAGAAAAGAAAATTAGCATCACGGTCACATTAAATGTGTTAAGGATTAGATTGTATGAATTATGTCATGATTTGTATGTCAATAAAATTAGTGCCAAGTTGATTTCTTGCTGATATATGGTGTGGTCTTCAAAACGTACTGTTTGAGAGAAAATATCCTATTTTGAGCCGTGACTCTTTACTCATTTAGAACACATTAGCACATAATGAAGTGTGACAGCAGCTAATACACAACATGCAACCCTAGCAATACTGCTGTTGTTACCTGGCAACCATCCAAACAAATAGAAACATCAGGTGAATAAATGCACAGTTTACCCTGTTTGAGGCTGTAATTGATATTGGCATAGATCTTCACCTGCAGCTAGAGAGTTGTTATCACAAGCCTGTGTCAGAGCCACAGCGGATGAGTAGTTTGTAAGCACTGAGTAGATAGATAGATAGATGTGAGTACATTCCACACACCCAAACATCTTTAATATATAAATCTTTACACAAAAAAATATTTCAAAAATATTAAAATAAATCCAAGTGTAAGTTGTAATTCACCCTTCTTTCATAACTGAAGGAAGTTATTCTTTTGATTGGACACAAAGCTACACTGGATTTCGTTTCTTTCTTGAAAACACCCAAGACGAGAGGGGGAGTGAAACAAACCCCCCATGATTCAGGAGGAAATGGTCAGAGACCTACTACTCCACCTGGACTGCCACAAGTCCATGGGGCCGGATGAGATCCACCCGAGAGTACTGAGGGAGCTGGTGGAGGAGATAGCCAAGCCGCTTTCCATCATCTGTCGGTGTTCCTGGTCAACTGGAGAGGTCCCAGAAGACTGGAGACTTGCCAATGTGACTCCCATCTACAAGAAGGGTCGTAAGGAGGATGCGGGAAACTACAGGCCTGTCAGCCTGACCTCGGTGCCAGGGAAGATTATGGAGCAGATTGTCCTGAGGGAGATCATGTGGCATTTGCAGGACAACTGGGGGATCAGGCCCAGCCAACATGGGTTTCTGAAGGGCAGGTCCTGCTTGACCAACCTCATCTCCTTCTATGATCAAGTGACCCGTCTAGTGGATGAGGGAAAGGCTGCTAATGTTGTCTACCTAGACTTCAGCAAAGCCTTCAACACTGTCTCCCATAGTATTCTCCTGGCGAAACTGGCAGCCCGTGGCTTGGACAGGTACACCCTTTGCTGCGTAAGGAGCTGGCTGGAGGGCTGGGCCCAGAGAGTGGTGGTGAATGGAGTTAAATCCAGCCAGCAACCGGTCACGAGTGGTGTTCCCCAAGGGCTGGTGCTGGGGCCTGTCCTCTTCATTATCTTTCTTGATGACCTGGATGAGGGCATTGAGAGCACCCTCAGTAAGTTTGAAGATGACACCAAGCTGGCAGGAAGTGTCGATCTGCCTGGGGGTAGGGAGGCCCTACAGAGGGATCTGGACAGGCTGGATCTCTGGGCTGAAGCCAATGGGATGAGGTTCAACAAGACCAAGTGCCGGGTCCTGCACTTTGGCCGCAACAACCCCAGTTGAGGAAGAGTGGCTGGGAGACTATGTGGAGGAAATGGACCTGGGGGTATTGGTCAATGCTCGGCTGACCATGAGCCAGCAGTGTGCCCAGATGGCCAAGAAGGCCAATGGCATCCTGGCTTGAATCAGAAATAGTGTTGCCCGTAGGAGGAGGGAAGTCATTGTCCCTCTGTACTCAGCCCTGGTGAGGTCCCACCTCGAGTACTGTGTCCAGTTTTGGGCCCCTCACTGCAAGAAAGACATTGAGGCCCTGGAGCGTGTTCAGAGGAGGGCGATGAGGCTGGTGAGGGGTCTGGAGTGCAGGACTTATGAGGAGTGGCTGAGGAAGCTGGGGTTGTTCAGTCTGGAGAAGAGGAGGCTCAGGGGGGACCTTATCACTCTCTATAACTACCTGAAGGGAGGTTGTAGTGAGCTGGGGGTCAGCCTCTTCTCTCTTGTGACTAGTGACAGGACGAGGGGGAATGGCCTCAGGTTGCACCAGGAGAGATTCAGGCTGGACGTTAGGAAATACTACTTTTCTGAAAGAGTGGTCAGGCACTGGAATGGGCTGCCCAGGGAGGTGGTTGAGTCACCATCCCTGGAGGTGTTCAAGAAACATTTAGATATAGTGTTGAGAGACATGGTTTAGTGGGGTTATTGTTGGTAGGTGGATGGTTGGCCTGGATGATCTTGTAGGTCTTTTCCAACCTAGCTGATTCTATGATTCTATGATTCTAAGATACTGATCTTAAGGAAAGAGTATGATATAATTCTGACATTATGTAACATATTATCTGGTCATAGTTTTACTTAAAAGATGGCTTGTTTTTTTGTTGGTGGTGGTTGGGTTTTTTTGGACTGTTTCAGAAATGCTTTGTGACACAGCTGCTACTATTTTTTAATAGCAGCAAAGCAGGTACTGATTAAGAAAAACTTC
The DNA here is from genome assembly GCF_002078875.1 of Numida meleagris. NCBI lineage: Eukaryota > Metazoa > Chordata > Aves > Galliformes > Numididae > Numida > Numida meleagris. The sequence goes on along the minus strand of NC_034411.1, from coordinate 74,288,118 downwards.
CACTTTCTAAATACATCAGTTCATGATGTTATCCTCATCTTTTTCTTTAGCTATGTGCTAAGAAGTCAACACAATTAGCAAAAGCAGAAAACTCTTCATGTAGGAAATTGTTACCAAATAATGAGTCAGCAGTGTGCCCAGGTGGCCAAGGCGGCCAATGGCATCCTGGCATGTATCAGGAATGGTGTGGTGAGGGTGAGCAGGCCTAGGGAAGTAATCCTGCCCCTGTACTCAGCATTGGTGAGGCCTCACCTCAAGTACTGTGTTCAGTTTTGGGTGCCTCAGTACAGAAAGGACATGGAGGTGCTGGAGCAGGTCCAAAGAAGGGCAACAAGGCTGGTGAAGGGCTTGGAGAATATGCCCTACAAAGAGAGACTAAAGGAACTGGGGCTGTTTAGTCTGGGGAAGAGGAGGCTGAGGGGAGGCCTTATTGCTCTCTTCAAATACCTGAAAGGTGATTGCAGTGAGAGCGGGGCTGGTCTCTTCTCACTGGTGACAGGTGGCGGGACAAGGGGAAATGGCCACAAGATGTGCCAGGGGAGGTTTAGGTTGGATATCAGGAAAAAACTTCTTTACAAAGGAAGGGTTGTTAAGCATTGGAACAGGCTCCCCAGGGAGGTGGTTGAGTCATCATCCCTGAATGTGTTTAAAAACCGTTTGGATGTGGTGCTCTGGGACACGATTTAGAGGTGGGTTGTTAGAACAGTATGGTTAGGTTGCAGTTGGACTTGATGACCTTGAAGGTCCTTTCCAACCTGAGCAATTCTATGATTCTATGATTCTATGATTCTATGATTCAGGTTCCCAGGATTAACTGTGCCCTACTGGAGACCATCTGACTTCAGTAATGCCAGTATTTATGGATGAGAAATCAGTCAGTTTGAGTGGTCTCAATCTGATTTCAGGCTTTTTAAAGAGGCCTGCACTTCAGTACCTAGTAATTTAAAGACATTGTCAAAGGTATTCTGAAAGGCAGTGCTTAGTCTATAATCACAGTTTCAGGAGAAAAGGAAAAAAATTAACTATGGAAAACATTATCATTCCCTTCCTTTCCCTTCCTTTCCCTTCCCTGCCTTTCCCTGCCTTTCCCTGCCTTTCCTTGCCTGCCTTGCCTTGTCTTGCCTTGCCTTGCCTTTCTTTTCCTTTCATCTTTTTGTTCTTCCTTCCTTTCTTTCTTGTCTTAAAAGCAAAAAGATAAGAAAAAGTGGGTTTTCCATTTCTTCAACTTCAATATCTTTCTCATCAGATTTTGAGTCTGTATAGATCCAGATGTATTTTTTCCGTAATGCAAAATTTTATTTTATTCTCTTTTGAACAAATTATCTGTGTTTCAAGTTTAATGGTTGCTAGACCATGTGACTCAGGGATGCTGTCCCCATTATACTTCTAACATCTTATATGATTTTTGATGAGAAAGTGTTCTTGCAAGATTATTCTGTGATTTGTACAGAGGCTCTAGGCATTTCTAGTTAAGAAAAACTGCTGGAAGAGTTGGCAAGTGTCTAAAGTAATGACATTTTCCCCCAAAGTTATAGATCCAAAACTGCTAACTGATCTAAAGGCCTAATCTGACCTCAAAATGGATTTGTGTGTGGCTATCTCTTCCATATTTTCCTAGTTACAGAGGAAGAGACACTCAGGAATTTGTACTTGGCATTCCCAAATCCATTCCCAGCCCCACTCAGAATTTAAGTATGTATATGATAGTGGAATACCTCCAACTGGAGTGATGAAAAGAGCAAATAAATAGTTTGGCAATTTCCTTCGTGGATATTATTTTCACATGAAAATCTTTGCTTTTCAGAAATCAACGTCTACTAATGAATACTTGCATTTTGGGGTTATTTATTTGTTTGTTTATTTACTTATTTAGTCCCGATGTAATATTGTTGTATCACATTATAGCTACTGCTGTTGAAACAGTTGTGTTGCAGAACCCATAAGCATAGACTATATTAGACCCAGAAGTGTCATCAAGGTTTGCATGAGAGTGATCTGGCATGCTGAAGCAATGAGGCATAAGTGGAAACAGATACTTCAATTGCCTATATCACATCTCTGGGGTGTTGTGAGGCAAAGCGCAGCTAAGCCATGCCTCCGACACCTCAGATCCCACGAGTACATTATCTAATTATCTCAAGGCAACCATCCCCTTAGGGCTCTCTCTCTGCTATTAGGAAACACTTTGATGATGGGTGGAAAAAGATATTTTTGGAAGCAGAGGAATATGTTGCTTGCAAGAGAGAATTACTATAATCAGTGCATTGTGTCCCATCTTTTCTGGCTTCAGTAACTGTTAAGAAAAAAATGCTTTGGCCTTGTAATTTCTTCACGTTTCAGAAAAATTCAGATGAGAGCTTCTTGGAGAAGACTAAAACTGTTTAGGTGTCAAAAACAAAATAGAACAAGCTGTTGTAAGGTAAATTCACAATGAAAACTGAATGGTTTATTTAGGTCTCACCAACTTTTTACACTCTTATCCTGTTATGACTGCAATGAAACCTGGCCCTCTGTGAGACTAGTTAGTTCCATACTATACAATATTAACTGCTGTAAGATAACATTACCATAGCAAAGGTGCTTGTTACCCTTATCTTAACACCAACAGTTACAGTTTTGTGGCGGCAAGAATATTATGAGTTCACACACTCTTATGGCAAAATGCATACACAGAAACAGTGAGGCAGTGGCAGAATGAATTGAGACTAAAGAAAATGAGCACTGGAGCTCAATCTGTCTTTAAATGTGAGGACAGGCTGAGAGTAGCTCACCACTTCTGCAAGTCTTCTAACCTATGCCACTATAAGCTATTCGGGATGCAGAATTCACTATATAGGCATCCGTAAAGGCACAGGCCCAATTTGAACGCAATGTCCCAGGCAATTTATGGTGGGGTCCAGAAGAAGTGGCATTGTTATGCTTCTTCCCCCACTACATGCAGAGTCACTGGAAGAAAAACTGTGCCCTCAGCTCACATGCTTCAGCACAAGATCCAACACTCAGTCTAAAACAGCTTCTATTGGCAGTTTGATAAGATGAGGAGTTTCTATAAAGGTCAGCTGAAGTGCAAAGATTCTTTCTTTTGGGAGAGCTCTGCTCTAGTGTGACAAAGAGGTAGAAATGACAGTAACTTCTATCACTTTTAAAGATAACTTACTATAGCTCATGAGCCAGAGCTCTAAATTCCAAAGCTGGGATAACTATGAAAGATCATTGAAATATTATAGTTTTTCACTTTATCTACCTTTTTATTTTTTACTGCTAATGGTAATACATCCTGTCCCTAGGAGCTTCAGATTTAAGTCTAGATTTAGTTCTGTGTTTTCACGCTCTATCAATTTCCTTCTTTGCTGATATTCAGTAACAATGGATCTTCTTAATGAAATTTGATTATTGCTTTGGGGACAAAGTCTTGAAATACACTACCTATTTCTCCATTCAAGATTGGCTAGATATCCTATCAGTGGCCACTTACTAAAGCAAGCAAAAATCTGACAGATACTGAGCTTTAGAAAAGCTTTAGTCAGCAAAGATTCAGACAGGCCATTTCCTCATTAGCTTGACTATTCTTCTCTCCTTTTAAAGCCAACTCAACCTTTGGGTTCCAGGAACTATCTGTAAATTACATGCTGATGCAGCATCCTTAGAAACAGCCCAAGAGTGTTTCTGAATCTGAATAAATTTCTAAATTTCCTTTTCACACAGCTATTGAAAATGCAATTTCAAGATCCTGCTTAGATTCAAATCCCTGTTAGATGACAGTGCAGTTGTGAGGAGGAATGCAGAAGGCCCCCCATTATCATGGAGCTAACTGTAATACATATTACATAAATACTCCTGACATTCCTTTTTATCATTTCCATGCTCAATAATGTGCGACAAAATTTAGACTGGCACAAGTATATTGTCTGTCACAGGTCCTTCAAGATTTTATTTGGCTGTTAGTCAGCTCACATTACTCCAGGCTGTTTGATACACAGAGCACAAAGCAGCTTAACTCTGTTACTGTTAATGTTCAAACCATAATAAAATCACTTCATTAAACAGCCTACTACAGTTTAATTGTTTAATAATATTTTGATTAGATTGTTTAGTAGACAGTCCTTGCTGTAAAACATTTTCTTACTGTAGAGTGATTCTTCGGGAAAAAGCAATACCAAAATGCTCAAGATAATTTTATTTAAAAAGAGAATACAGGGAGAAAAGTTTAATAATTCTACTTCTTACTGTTGGTTACTTTTTTGTTGTTGCAGTTTTGATATTAGTCTCCACAGCATTTATAAAACCTATGAAACTTTAGATGCTGTTAGGAAAGAACTATTTCAAGTCATGATAAAAGAAGGAATCCCAGATGTGTGTATAGACTGGGAGAAGAACTCAGTGAAAGTTGAGTTCCTTCTCTGGTTCTGGCAGATGAAAAACTTAACATGAGCCAGCAGTGTGCTCTTAAAACACAAAGGCCAGCTGTAACCTGGGCTGCATCAGAAAGGGGAGCCAGTTGGGAGAGGGAGGCAGTTGCTCCCCTCTACTCTACCCTTTGTGAGGCCCCATCTGAAGTCTTGTGTCCAGGCCTGGGGCCCCCAGCCTGAAAAAGACATGGAGCTGTTGGAGCGGGTCCAGAGGATGTCCATGAAGATGATCAGAGGGCTGGAGCACCTGTCTTATGAAGAAAGGCTAGGAGTTGGGCTTGCTTACCTTGGAGAAGAGAAGGCTCTGAAGCGACGTAATTGAAGCCTTCCAATACTGAAAGAAGGTTATAAGCAGAAAGGATACTGACATTTTACACGTTCTGATAGTGATAGGAGAATGGTTTTAAACTAAAAGAGGAGATTTGCACCAGATGTTAGGAAGAAACAATTTACCCAGAGTGGTGAGGCACAGGAATGTGTTGCTCAAAGAAGCTGTGGATGCCCCATTCCTGGAGGCTTTCAGAGCCTCAGATAGGGCCCTGTGTAGCATGATCTAGTAGGTGGCAACCCTGCACATAGCAGGTGGGTTGCAACTGTGAAAGCTGCTCCCATTTCATTATGTTGGCCCACAACTTCAGAGGTGGATGTTGGTGGTATGGCAGTAGAAGTTGAACTGTCCTGGAAATATTACATAGAATTTTGTTGCCATGTGACAGATGGCAGCAGAGGGGCAATCTGACAAAATGACATCTGACGTGGAAGTGCATATGGAGGTCTGTCATTGAATTCCTCCCTGTGGAAAAAAATTGCACCCAGTGACATTCATCAGTGTTTACTAAACATTTATGGAAACCAAACTGTGGATGTGAGCACAATGAGGCACTGAGTGGTGTGCTTCAGCAGTGGCAACAGCAGTGTAAAAGAAAAAGCATATTCCAGACAGCTATGCACATCCAGAACACCACAAAATGAAGACCTTCTCAATCAGCTTATCCACACAAATTGGTTAATTACCAGTAGGGAATCATGTACAGAGCCGAATATCAGTTTCAGTGCGTTGGAAATGGTGGTGGTGACATTAAAATATCGCAAAGTTTGTGCCAGATATGTTCCACAAATGCTCACATAGGAATACAAAGACCTCCATATGCAACTTTATCAGGACCCACTGAACACATACAAGGTTGAAGCTGACAGTTTCCTTGATTACATCATAACCGGTGACAAGATATGATGTCACCTCTATGAGCTGGAGTCAAAACATCAGTTCGTAGAATGGCAACATGTGAATTCCTTATAGAAAAAAAAGTGCAAGATGCAGCCCTCAGCAGGTAAAGTGATATGCACTGTCTTTTAAGATAGGAAAGGGGTAATCCTCTTGGATTTCCTGTAACCCAGAAAAACCATCAACTCTGACTGCTACATCACAACACTGAGTGAGCTAAAGGCTCAAACGTTCAGAGTCAGGCCAGAGAAGAAGACAACCTTTTTCTTATAAATGATAATGCCAGGCCCCTTACCAGTTTGAAGACTGTGGATTATATTTCTAAGCTTGGCTTGACTGTCCTACCACACCCACCATACAGGCCTGGACTGGCATCTTCTGACTTCCACCTGTTCAGATCAGTGAAAGATGGACTGTATGGGCAATATTTTCCTAGCAACGATGCTGCCATAGCAGCTGTGAAAACCTCCACTGTTGCAGGAATTTATGAGCATGGCATGCAGGCTCTTGTTCATTTCTGGTGAAAGTGAAAGTGCATAGGTAATGGTGGTGGGTGGCTATGTTGAAGAAGAACGTTTTATAGCTGAGAATTTGCTCAATCAGACAATGTTGTTGTGTTCTTTGCATCTCTTGTAGTTTCCATGGAAATAAAGAGAATACATTACTTTCAGACAAACCTACATAGGTGATCTTTAAGGTCCTTCCAACCTATGCTATTCTATGATTATATGATTCTATGATAAGTACAAACATAGACTTCTTCAAAAATAAACAACAAATTTTCCATCTGATCTATTCAGGGATCTTGATCCAAATTTATCTTCTTACCAATAATAATATGAAGAGCATTTACCAATGGCTTCAAGTCTGGAAGAATCTCATAGGAGTTATGGCTTCTTTCATGAAATTAATATAGGACAGAGTTCAGATTTCCCTTTTGAATAGATATTTGGATAGAAACTGGGAACAAAAGTATGTGACAGAAGTTACCACTACTGGCAATCTCTTAGAAGTCATATGAAAGATTAATCAAGCCTTCAGCAAAAGGACATAGAAGATGACAGAAAAAAATAATAACAATAGAAAACCCACCTTACTTTATAAATTTAAGATGACGGTTATATACGGCGACTGTGACTGTGACAACTGGGAAATTGACATAGTGACTCAAATGATCCCTTCCATCCTGTATTTCATCAAAGGTTACACCAAATCACAGTGCTAGCAGGCCACTTGCCAAAACTTTTTATGTAAAACATTGGAACCAATTATCTGGAAATTGTATAGCCCTTACATTTCAAGAAAAACGTTATCTAGATCACACATAGCATATAATTGTGAATTTAAGGTAGAAACTCACTATTGTTGTGCAATGCCTGTTAAAGAAATAGACCTTTGATTTCTGTGAATGGCTTTTTTCTCCTTTTAAGAGACACTAAACTGATGTTTGTTCTTAGGATATAGATATTAAAAAATACCGCCATTATTAAATAAATAACCTGTCTTTAAATGTCACTGCTGTGGCTTGTTTACTGCAATATCTGGAGAATATATTGAAATTACTAGACAGTGAAGAGGCAAGAGGCTTCCATCTGTCTTCTCTGGCTCTAGCAGGGATTCAGCTGAAGACTAGTCATCCTGAACACCAGACCAACAGCAGGTAGCTAGTCAATGCTGTTGGCTTTTATGTTTCAACTGTCCAGTCATCTGATGTCACATCTTCTGGAGCTGTGTGTTGGCTCTGTTTGATGACTAAGTCCCTAATGTGATTTGACAGAATGGTGAGTGTTAAAGGAGACATCCTTTAACGCTGTTCAAACTGTAGTGTATCAGTGACAACTGGTATCTATATTTGAAAATGAGACTTTTAAGTTGAAGTCATGTGTTAAGTTCACCAAAAAAAATGAGCTTTGAATTTTTCTTCAGAGAAGACTTTCACTGAAATGTTTTACTTGCCAGCTCTGCAGTCATGCCAAGATCTAGTTTTAATTGTTTCTCCCTGAAGATACCGGCAAAGAGAGTACTCTCCTCTCCTGTTCAGTGTTGCTCCCACCTGTGCCACTTCTGGCAAGCTGATATGGAAATTCGAGTTATGTATTTATTCATGATACTGATTTCTCTTTTCTGCCTGGAATTATGTGAGATTGGCATGAGAGGGCCACAAAACTTTGTAAAACCAAGTGGGAGTGCTGATAAGTTTGTCCCCAAACATGAAAATTCAAGTTATCTTAAGTGGCAGACCTTTGAAAGTTCTTAGATGCCACAGAAATGACTAATAAAGTAAAACTATCTAGCTGGAGTTACTGAGAAGGATTATATTCTGATCTTAAACTGAAAGAAAGATAGTTAGGGTTTAGGGGAATTCTCCAACCTAAAAGGTTGTCCTCTCTTAGTCCTATGTAAGAAGAGTTAAAGGCAGAAAAATTCTAGCATGTGAAGACCAATGCTGCCAACGCTGTAATGATTTTTACCTTTGACCACTCTGTCTACCTCTTCTGCTTGACATCTGTTCTGCTGTTAACCACGGTATTGCTTAGTCTTTCCAACTGATGGATAATATATGGACCCTTCATCAGAAATCTTCACAAATACGAGAATTATTTTAACTTAATGGTGCTAACATCTACTAACTACATGTAGTATACACAGATGGATGGATTCTGTCAATTGCCATGACATAAACTGTTTCTTCTTAGTGCAATAGTTTGCAATATGTGGATCAAATGTCCTGACAATATTTAGATTTTCCTAGTCAGAAACTGAAAAACTAGTAAACACATCACACTGAAATATAAATATGCAAATATATCTTCTATGCAGAAATATTTCTTATTTCTTATTTATATGTCTATTAAATATGTTGTATAAATATAAATTAATATCATTATAAGGAATATGTTCCATTAAATACAAATTTTCAACAAATCTGGATTTATATTTCTTATCATTACACAAATCATTATTTTAAATGGGCATATTATAAAATATTTTGGTAAAAGGTGTTGAAAAAGAGCTTCCAGTTTAGGTACTGTCAGGGGCTGAGGTGTGGAGAGGTATACTTTCCTCTTTCACTGTCTGTGGAAAATAGAATATAAGTATCCTGTGTAAGACTCTGGAAAAAAGTTCACTCAGTTTACTGCTGCCAGAAGTATCAAAAAACAACAGCCAAGTGTAATCTCATTCCAGAATGCATATGCGCTTGCTATATCCAACGACCCTCCCCTGGCGTAACTTGAGGCCATTCCCTCTAGTCTTATTGCTTGTTACGTGAGAGAAGATGTCAACCTCCCACCTCACCACAATCTCCTTTAAGATAGTTACAGAGATCTATAAGATCTCCCTGAGCCTCCTCTTCTCCAGACTAAATAATTCCAGTTCCCTCACCTGCACCAAATAACAGTTGTGCTCCACACCCCTCACCAGCTTCATTGCCCTTCTCAGAACATGCTCCAGGGCCTCAGTGGCTTTCTTGTAGTGAGGGACCCAAAATGGAAGACACTACTCAAGTTGCAGCCTCACCAGGGCTAAGTACAGAGAGATGATCACTTCCCTGCTCCTGCTGGCAACATTATCTCTGATACAAGCCAGGATGCCATTGGCCTTCTCAGTCACCTGGGTACACTACTTGTTCATGTTCAGCTGAGCATCAGCCAGTACCCCCAGGTCTATTTTCTCTGCAACGTCTTCCAGCCACTTTGCCCAAACCTGTAGCGTTGCCTAGGGTTCTTGTGGCTGAAGTGCAGGACTCGGCACTTGGTCTTGTTGAACATCATCCCATTGGCTTCAGCCCAGCAATCCAGTCTGTCCAGGTTCCTCGGTAGGGCATTCCAGTGCTCAGGCTGATTGACATTTCCTTCTAACTTGGTGTCATCTGCAAACTTACTGAGGGTGTACTCAAATCCTTTAAAATAAATACTATGGGATTTTGCTAACTAAGATGCATGTTTACATGTTAGCATGCATCTTAAACAACTCATAATGATGACAGAAATTTGAGTTCACTTACAGATAAATTGTTACAGCTATTAATAAACTAAAATCACATATTTACTTTCTTATTAGCTTTGTTAACAGTCACCCATTTAGACACCTGATTGCTCATAGTGACCTGTGATTGATCAGTTCAATTTTAGATCTATTGCTGTGAATGATGATTAAATATTTATGATTTATTCTTTGAAGATTTCAAACACGTAGACTGGAAAACTCTTCAGTGATTCTCATGTGCTCAAAAAATATATCTCATTGGTTCGAATAACAAACTGGAATCTAGGATAAGTAAACTTCTCCAGATGATTTGCCGAATAAATTTGACTTTAGATCTCATTTCTGGGCATCCCGAGTTGGATTTGGGTTTTGTTTTTGTTTGATGGGATCTTTCGTTTTATAGGTTTGGTTTGGTTTGGTTTGGTTTGGTTTTGCGAGGGAGGGCAGGGAGGCTAGAGGTCACTTTTATTTGTTGTGTTTTGTTCCTTTGCTTTGATTCTGTTTTCTTTCATTCAGGAAATCATCATTTTTGTTCGTTACTACTTGTTAAAAATACTGAAATTCATATGGGAGTGTTACTGACAACTTACTTATCTTCAACAAAATAAAGGACATTCTTACATAAAAATTCTGCAGAGATGTAGAATAAATTTTTGCTCACTTATGTGTGTGCCAGTAGTGCTAAAATAACCTTCCAGCAAAGTCCATTTATCTAAGTCAATTTGATATCTATGTCCTTGGAACAATAGTGGAGGTGCCTGGCCTGCATTTGGATGAACTGAGCTTCTTGGCATGCTATGTAAGCCTTGATCATGAAGGCTTTTTGAGTCACAAGCTTTCATACAGAAAGCTACTTACTACTAAATCATATGTTTTAGTAGTAAATTATACAATAGCAAGAACATACTTGGCATTTTTCTAGCAAAAAGTGCTGTATAGACAGTGTAGTCTGCATTTCCACACAAAGTGTTTTTGACTGCAATGTCAGCACGTATATAAGGATGCATGATTGTGTAAATAGTTGTCCATCTCCTGGGATCAAGTAAATGCAATATTTCATTAAGCTGATGATCTTAAAAAGCGTGAGAAAAAAAAGACTAATAGTCACAAATTAGTTATTAAATTAGGGGATGCAATTTTATCCACCTCAGTCACACATTCATAAACATATACATTCATGTTTATATGCAGGCAATAACTTCTATGTCAAAAATACAGTTGTAGTGCCTCCAAAATCAATGAGAAAACTGCCACTGAATTTTATTTTGCAGTTTCCAAGATTAATATAAATAAATAAATAAATAAATGGAAAGACAAAGATAACAAAGGCAACATTTTTGTCTCTTGGGAAAATTTAGAAAATTCAGAAATACATAGATAACAAACCACTATTTTTTTATATCCCTTGTTAGCAAGTTGTTCTGTTCAGAAGTCCCAAAAAGCTACTAGTTCATTCTGGGCACAGATCGTCCTGTGAAATTCCCTCAGAGGTGAAGGACACAGTTTTAGTCTTACTCATTATTTAAAAAAGTACCAAATGGTGAAGAATGAGCAGTCTACATAGAGTTGCGTATTTTTAAGATATTATGCAGAGAAAACTCATATACTTTCTAATACCTTAAAAATTAAACTGTTTATTTCCCCACCATAAGGTTTTCTACTTACTTCCTCTTAAAATTTCACGCAGTTCAAGTGTTCCATCTTTTGTCCATGTGATTCTTTATGCATGATGTATCGTTTATTACAGTAAAATATTTTTGGCAGCTACGTAGTAGAGAGATTATAGTAAATTCAATATTGTACAGCTTTGCTATTTCCCACTTTGATTTCCTCTTGACTCTCATTGTTCCATTGAATCCTGATTACTCCTTTTGGTGTATTTTTAAGACCTGTTTCTTCTCCATATTTTGAATTATCTTATCTGAACGTTACACTTCCTGCAATGGGAAGAGATTACACAGGCAGATTACATTTAATTTAGTATCTAGCTCATATGAGCATTAAGTTTTCCTCCTTTTATGCTTCAGTAATTTTTACCATTTTGTTTTTATGTGACCACAAGAACATTCAACTCATTCCAGCAAAAGTATTCCCAAAAGGGACTGACAGCACACGCAGATATTTGCACAATAATATTAATATCAGCCTTTTAACCTTTGGTCTACAGAAGAAGTAGCTGGTTCTTAAAATGGGTGTTCTTACCTCATGAAAGCTACTCTACTTCTAGCATTCAATATACTGATCTTTGATTTTGATCAATTATACTTCTTTTATTTCATTCTCCAAGAAAGCGTATGCGCATTGTACTGTGGAAAATACAGTGACTATTTTTGCCACCACTTTTACTTGATTTGTTCCACTTTCTCACAGTCTGTTTCGTTATTTATCCTAATCTAGCTCAACCACTCTATGTAAACAAAAAACATTTACATTTTTTAAGAGCATTCACTTTTTTAAAAATTTTAAAGGACATTAATTTCCCTGAAAACCCCCTAAAAAACTCCAAATTCTCTGATCATCACTAAGGATCATATTTTTCTCTTTTCATGAGTGAGCATCTCCTTTTTTAGTGTATCAGATAGATTTGCATAGAAGGATATATTCAGAAGCTTTCAGTCATGCAAGGCAAATTCAGACAGAAGTGGAGGTGAGATGGGACACAGAGAACATTATGAAAAAAATCTCCTTAAGACTTGCTTTTCTGTGTCTTGGAACATCACAGCAAAAAAGTGTAAATATTTGGCATTTCTACTACCTCAATTTCTCAGTGCTTTCAGAATTTCCTTACCTTATGGCGGCAGAATATATCCTGGCAGCTGGTCCTCTATTCTCATGGCTGAGTTCTGCTGGCAGACTTGGCAGTATCTGACTGGACCACCTTGTAATCCACAATCTCTACTTTCCAGACCAAACATATGTTTTGGAGGAGATCTCAGATATCCTCATTTACTGTATTCTGGTTTGACTTCTGGAAAGATCTCAAAGACGTGAGCTGGTTTCCTTTTGGGTGATGGTAAATGAGAAAACATGTATCTTTAATGCCAGTAATGAACATTTGGTTCATGGGACCAGACAAAAACAAATCTTAATTTAAAAAAAAAAAAAAAAAAATTAATTAAAATCACCAAATACTGAAATGTAGATAGTGCAACTTAGTAGAAATTTTTATGTGTAGCAATTTTTTTCCTATTGTTCTGTATTTAATGTCTTAGCCAGTCTTATTTTCAATGTATTTTCAATGCTCTCCGAATTTTCTGTACTATTGTATGAAGCTGCAGTTTATGGTGCTACAAGTTTTTGTTCTGTTAAGGTATTCCTTCGGTTTAATGTGGTGGTATCCAGGACACAGCAAGCTGGAAAACACGTCAACACAAATAAAGTATTCAGAAACTTCCTAGGAGAAAAAAGAGAAAGCAGTGCCTTTCCTCTAGAATGGAAATTAGAGAACAGAATGGATACTATAAGAATTTAAAAGATGAATAGCACACTTCATAAAGGCAGATTTTCTGGAATGAATTGCATCATACTGAGCATTCCCTTGCTCTAAAGGACAGCACATCTTTAGGAAAGGCGGGTCTGAACACAAACACTTTTCAGATACATTTATCTTTTTTTTTTTTTTTAATTATTTTAAGCTATATCACACTTTAAGTAGCTCAATTCATGGCTATGATGTGATTGTTACTGCAGGGCAAAAAATATATGTTCCGAATAGAGAATAAACATTGCGTGATCTTAGATAAAAGCAGAAGAAACAAAAAGAATTCTGCCTTAAGAGACATGTTAGCTTGAAGCAAAAGACTTAAAAGAGTGATCCTGAAAAGAATGTATGGAAAAAGTAAAAGACTAGAAAATATGACAAAACAAGATTTGCGATTCCCTTAAGCAATCTTTGAAGATAAAAGTTCTGAGGAAGAACTTCAATCTTTCATCAAGACACTGTAGTAAATATTAACAAATGAGACACGCCTACCTGAAACCAACCTGTACTGTATCTTGCCCACAGGTGCTAACAACAGCAGGACATATTCAGCACTCCTGAGGACATTTAGGCTCAGACATTTCTGTGCCATTTGATATATTTCACAACTGAACTTCATGCAATATTAGTCAGAGAAAAATCTGCACTCAGGTTTTACTTCATCACCTTCTCTACTGAGGATTACAAACCCAGCTTGGATTTTCCAGATTTTCTAGTTAAAGTTTGAGAATTATCAAATCGTATAAGTCTTCTACTTCATGGCTCCCACATTTGAGATGTATGCCTTGCCTTGTCTCTTTTTGACATAGTGCCAAGAAGCCAGGTGCAGAAATGTCTGGGAATCTACCACACATTGGGACTGATCCCACATTCCCAGACACTTAGACAAAAGAAAGAAATATGATTTAAATATTGAAAAAATGCTTTGTTTGTGTCAAACAAATGGTTAACATCCCTTCCTTTTTATTTTCCCCTTTCATTTTGATATGATGACGTTAGTAATGAAACAACATTACTAGGTGCTTATATTTCTGTATTAATGAATCCATAAAGTGTTTTAGATGATGTCTTGACAGTTCAACAGTAATTGAGGTTTTCACTGAGAAAGGACTGCAGATTTCCACCTGACCTGAATAAAACAGGTAAGCAAGAATTAACATGTGAAAGATTTTGGAAAGAAGTCTAAGAAAGACAATAGATGAGTTGAAATGGATTTTATCTTCTTTTGGATTTAGGTCATTAATTCCCTTAATCTGCTTCTGAAAATCCTAGTCTTAGACATTTCAGTGATCAGAGCCATAGTAAAATTTTGCTGCATTACTTTGCTTGCATTGTACATTAGATAACAAGCAGGCCAACTTGAAGAGAAGATAGTTGCAGCACTTTGCCCCTTGGATTTACTAATCATATGAGGGATTTCAAATTTTATTTTCTATGGGAGATAGTTTGGTATTTCACCTAACCTAATACTATTGAATTAGTCTCGGTGAGGGTGACAGAACACTGGAACAGGCTGTCCGGAGAGGTTGTGCAGTCTCCTTCTCTGGAGACATTAAAGACCCACCTGTTGAGTCTGTTAGGTCAAGTGGGCCTTCTGAGCATCCATTCTAGCAGTTTGGAAGCAGATACCCTTATTAAAAACTACCCAATTTACAAGTATATGATTCTAGCTCTGTCATTTTCTCTACATTAGTATCTGAGATGGAAATCAGTGTTTTGGTGTCATTTTTGCTTTTTTCTTTAAAGCTCATGTCCAGAGACCTTATTCAAGCTATGCAGTTTCAGAAACTTCAGTCTGTAACAGGACTTCCGTAATATTTACTTGTAAAGTTTAATGTCTGTGAGAGTAAGCTTGAAAACAAACAAGGCAAAAGGTAAGAAAGCCTATACCAGACAGATTTTAAAGTTCAGGAATGAACAATTTGAAAGCTATATTCCCTTCTTTGATCTTGGTTGTTTCAGTTTATTACAGGCTTGGAATAATCTTTGAGCTATCACTGACAGACTGTCATCTACTCATCTTGTTTTCTGCTCTTACTGCTGTTTACAGGAGAATTTAGAAGAATGTGCAGACAAACAGAACTAGCTCCCTTGGACTGAAACTAATACACATTGTGTTTACTGTTTTCTGTAGAACTACAGATGGTGAGAGAAGTACAAAGGTAAAGAAATCCTTTACTATAGTCTTGTAAGTCAAGTATATAGTGAAGTTTTTGTTCAAGCTTCAAATCTGTCTGTTCATTTCATACGTTGCACAAGTGATATATGAAACGATTCCTGGAAGGCTGAGCTGTGAAATAGAAATCTATCTATGGTCAGGTTTTGCCAGAATGCCACTAACCCTAATTTCTTTGTGAAGCAACTCTATGCATCTTCTTGCTGGCAGCTAAATAAAGGACAAGCTAGGAATCAAGAAAAATGACATAAGACAGGACCTTAATTTTGAAGTCTAATTTCAAATGTCCAAGTAAATGGAAAGTGTTTTTTATTTAAATAGAACCATGGCCTTGGCTGAAGATTTCATGAAGCAGAGGTAGGAAGAGAGTGCCAAATAACCAGACTAGAAGGACAATATTAATAATAATAATAATAATAATAATAAAGCTACATTTCATTATACCAGAAGTTATTAGAATTTGCTGCATAGATTCTTCAGAATGTGGTTATGCTTTTGTCAAGAGCGTTTAATCAGCAGTTGCTTTCTAAGAGACAATCACTACCTTCAACAAAAGGGACTGACCTGGAAATTTTATAACAGTGGTGTGGCAGATCAGACTAAATTACAAAACTGGTCCCATCTGACATTAAGATCTATGTTTAAAAACCCTATGGTCTTGCTATTGGAGAAACTGAAAGACTGAGCACTTGATTTGAAACACTGTCCTCTGGAGTATTATAACAGCAAGAAAATCAGGCAATGAAAGTAATCCAGAATGCATGACCACCTACAGTGAGCCTCCAGGGAGCAGATGTATTAAGCATCTAGCTATTTTGTCCTCTGTCACAGGCTCTGATATTACTTATTCACAGGAAGGAATGACATAAGCACCATTGCTATGCTATAAGATGTAAGGCTTTTAATATTGTATATGATAATGCACAGCTTACTCAGGGTTTAAAAACTCAGTCTGCAGTAAGAAGATTCAGTTACAATTTATGATATAATCAAAAAGAAAGCATGATGAGAAATTAAAAAAATGAGAAGTCATACTAATTTTTTCAGTTATCTTCATGAAATACCCAAAGTGATATAGAAAAGTTTGAATTCCTATGCCTTTATTTTTCAATGACAACTATTACAAATTAATTATTTGATCATAATTATCTGATCTGGTAAAGATATATCTGAAAGGCACAGAGGGAAATATAAATCTATTTAAAATACTTTGTCAGTGGTGAGTTGGTTATTAAATGAGTGTTTAGAATAGAGCAATTCAAATTTTTAAAGGGAGGCAAAATGAAATTTCAGCATTCAGCGAAAAAAATACAAAGAAAGTAAAAAGTTATTCTTACATTAATTAGTTTGCATAAATATCAGGTGAAAGGTGGAGCTCTGAGTAGAATGAAAACATTCATAGTTAGAAGTGGACAGATTTAAATATTGCAAGGAAAATCTGAGCAATGAGATCTATTAAATACGTATTCACATCTCCTGGGCATACCAGAAATTCCCCTTGCCTGGTACGTTAACTTTATAGTGAGTATAAATAGTTGTGACAGGAGGACAAATGACAAGCACTAACAGGTTTTTTTTCCACTTGTAATAGCTAGGGTCAGAAATTACACTTACTGCTCTACAACGTATTGAGAGGTCTCTGACATAAGTCAGATGTAAGCAAAATAAGAAATCCTACACTTTCCACTGGGATTAACATAATCTAATCTTGGTCCCCCTTCTTCCACCTTGGAAAAGAAACATGAGAAAATGAGAAGTCGAGGTGAAATATTCTGAGAAACTTACTGTTGAATGATTGAGTCTAAAAAACTATATATCAGTCAGGCCTATAGTCTCCATGTAATTCACCTAGACTGAAGGCCTTGCCAATGTCAATGTTTAAGGTAAATAAAACCTACAAATAAATCAAGCACGTGTTCTGTCATGTGATTTACAGTTATATGGTGAAGCTGACAAAGCATATTAGACCCTTACGAGAGTTAAGAGTCATGAATCAAATAGATAAACCACAGACACATTTTCCGAGGATTTCTTACTAAGTACCAATCAGATGGTGATATACTTATTCACACTGGAAAGTACTGATTTGAGAGTGAATTTTGATACCATACTTCACCTGAGACAAGTTCTTGTGACTGAAATCACAAGAGCACTAGTAGAACTCTAGGAATTACTTGATTAAAAGTTTTGCTTTCTAAATACAGATCAGGTGTACAAATACTGCTTGGAAATATTATTCCTATAATGTATATTCACTTTTCTTTAATATAAGGGCGACAACAGTAACAGAAAATAAGCAATGATCAAAATATAAGTCTTATGCTAGAGGAAGCTTTAGAGCTCTTTGGGGTAAAAGCTGCCAAATATCCATGTTTGTACAATGGAGGTATTATATGGATGTGTGCAGGTACTACAATAAAAAGTACTAAATTTTGACACAATTTTTTTTCCAGAGATCACTGTTTTTCAGCTCAATATTCAAAAGTTCATTACTGGAATATACACTGAGTTTTAGGAATGGTTCTCAAAAGTGACTCTGACATTGATTTTTCATTCATTAAACAACAGAGTGGTGACTTAATTGATTGCTTTAGAGACAGTCAGACTTTCCCAAGTTGGTATGTCTTCATTGACAGAACAGGGCAAAAGGTTATACATAGTCATTAGAAAATAATAAGAATATTGGGGCATTTTTTTAAATTTAATCTTCAATTAATTGGAAAATGAGAGGAGAATAATGCAGCAAAAGATTAAAAACCTTCCATTTTTGGTTAGAGCTAATACATGTTTTGGAAGTAGGTACTGCTAGCATTTTAACTATTTTACACTGCAAACTGACAAAAAAAATCTTCTAAAATTAGTACTTTAATGGGAATCCAAGGGTATTACAGAAGTTCAGATCATTGGACAGTAAGATTTCCATTGACAACAAAATGAAGATAACTCATACTGTTCAGAAATATATTATATATCTATGTATATAACTATATAACTAACAGGGGAAAGCCTATTTAGTCTTCTGCATTATTTTAAGTACAGTGTCAAAGACTGAACATTTGTTCCAATTTATACATGTCATATAGATTCACTGAAGAGCATGTGATCATAAAAGAAAGCTTGATTTTTTTTTTTTTTTTGACTTTGTGCTACTTGCATCCCAGTGTTCTGGCAGCTAGGTGGTGGATCAGATTTGAAGTGCGAATTCCACTTTAAAAGGATAGCACATTGAGAACAGTATTAAATATATTCTGACATAAGACTGTCGATCAAACCTTTCCATATCTGGTGAGCATTGGAAATACAAAATACATAGAAAATAACAGATGAAAGCACAAAACCAACACCCTCGTGCTTTCCATTTTCATTTTTTAACTCCTTAGAAACTTTGCTTCTTCAGCACAAACACAAATATTTTTTCATTTTTTTCTGATGTGAAAGAAAAGAAACTGTGAGTAGTCTAATCAAATAAACATCCAGAATCTTTTTGAGCTATTGCTTTACTTTACTATTACAGAATGGCTCAGGATACACAAGAGGCTAAGCAAGCACCTGCAAAAAATGAATCAGTGTGCAGTGTGTGTATTTGTAGATAGTTACTTGACACATTGTCTCACTGAGATACAAATGAGACAGATAATCCAATTAGATTTTTTTCACGTGTAACAAAAATGTAGTGCTCTTTCCTTTGCACCTGGCTTTGAGGCATTGGAGTTAAGTCATTAGTTCAAGTTTTGCCTCATAGTCATGAGGACTAGAATCTTAATACTTGCATAGAATTTGAGATTAACAACTAGTCTGTTGACACTAAGACCTGAGCATTTAAAAAAAAAAACTTTAAAAGAAATCAAATAATCAAACACATGTGCAATACCCCTACCCTGTTAGAATGAATGAGAGAATTCACAACAGCAAATCAATCATGAATAGAGGGAGAATGCAGTTAGTGAAATCTTATCAAGATTTCCACTGTTTGTTTATAGTAAATTATTGCTAAAATAGTTGTTATTAATATTACCTACTATTTTGCTAGATGCGTATTTGAAGTCATGTTACCTATGAAGAAAGTTGTGAAATTATGTTATTCAGTATAATACAAGGTGGTATGTAGAAACACAAGCTCTTTCCAGGTTTTTTATTCATTCAGAAAAAATGCTCAATGATTAAGACAACAGGTAGAGTTAGGTGGTTATCAAGGTTTGTACATGTGGAATCACCTAAGGCAGGGATGTTATGCTCAATTTATCCAATTTGTCCTTATTATGCCGTAAGCCACTGAGCAGTTTCTGCAGGTCATTTGGTGGATCACCCTTTTTTTCAGTGAGTGTAGACTGGGAGGTGCCCTAAGGATTCCTGAGTGGACATATTTTCTTCTGTAAGTGATTTTCTATCTAAAAATTGCAGTTGTAATGTATTTTTAAAAATGGAAGTAAAATGTTTTGAAAATGCTTTAAAAAATAGTTCTGGCATTTTCATTACATTTTATATTTTGGCAATGTGAAGACCTCAGATCAGAGAAAGAAAGGAAGGATAAACCCTTTCTCCTCTTTTATTCCCTGTACATCTGAGCTCCGCTCCTTATTTTCCTCAAGGTACTGAAGTCTCCCTAGAGAAGAATGTACCAACTTACTATGAGAACAAAAAGACCCACAAGGTTTCTTATTACTACATCATCATAACAAGTCAGACAAAAATATTTGGTTTGAACAATATTTTTTGTTGAACTTTCTTGAACTGGGAGGTTATTGTTTTGTTTTTTGTATATGTGTGTATATAAAGCATATATATACGTATAAAGTAGAACTGCAAGGTTTGGTAAGAGAAGTTATTTTAATCTGTTTTATTTGTTGCTATCACTGTTCTCTTATTCATCAGCTAAAATCATAGAATCATAGAATCATAGAATCATAGAATCATAGAATCATAGAATCATAGAATCATAGAATTGCTCAGGTTGGAAAAGACCTTCAATATCATCAAGTCCAACCACAACCTAACCATACTGTTCTAACAACCCACCTCTAAATTGTGTCCCAGAGCACCACATCCAAACGGTTTTTAAACACATTCAGGGATGATGACTCAACCACCTCCTTGGGGAGCCTGTTCCAATGCTTAACAACCCTTCCTTTGTAAAGAAGTTTTTTCCTGATATCCAGCCTAAACCTCCCCTGGTGCAACTTTCTCCCCTGCAGCCATTTCCCCTTGTCCCGTCACCTGTCACCAGTGAGAAGAGACCAGCCCCGCTCTCACTGCAATCACCTTTCAGGTATTTGAAGAGAGCAATGAGGTCTCCCCTCAGCCTCCTCTTCCCTAGAATAAACAGCCCCAGTTCCTTTAGTCTCTCCTCGTAGGGCATATTCTCCAAGCCCTTCACAAGCTAACAAAAAGAAAAAATGTCATTTATTTTTATAGTTTATTCTCAAACTCTATTCTGGTCTCTCTTCTGTGAGCTCCTCTATCCCTTGCTTGGATCTTATCATTTCACAGCACTCTACTGTATAAATGTAGCACAGTTTCTGACATTTGCACCATTGTCCTGTGACATATCAGTACTTATAATATCCAGAACAGACTATCATGTAGCCCATGGAATACTCTAGTCTGAAGGTTATTTTTCAGTGGCAGTTACTCCTTATTTCTTAACACCATTATATGCAGGAGACCTACAGAAACTATTGCTCTCTTAAAACTCTGTAGGTGTTAAAACATTTACAACAAACTGAACAGCAAAATGCCATACCAGCTCCAAGTATGCACGCCAGGGCTCCTTGAGCAATCAAATTTGCTGAAATTAAAGGTCATAAGATCAGGACTGTAACTTTAAGCAACCGTGGGGAAGGCAACAATCTTCCACCTTTGTTGTATTATGCAGGCTGCTCAAGATCACACAACATGAAAAACAACTATCAGTTCACAGGATCTTTACAGAGCTAGAAGCACCTGTAGTTAGGAACAAAAGAATTCACAAAGCCCTCCTTTCATAGGGGAGGCTTGCTGGCAGATCAGTGCAAACGTGGGCATAATAACCTCCAGCAGAAGAGAATATTATGGACATTAATATTCTGTATAGAGTTCTTTTCCTGCATTCAAGCTGTTGGGGAGAGACGTAAAAGTTAATTTTTTGAAAAGAATGAAATCCAAGACACTGAAAGAACGTTGTAGTTTAAAATCATCTTTTATTAAGGTCTAAAAAGAATGAGAGGGTAAAATGAAAAGTTAAAATGTTGTGTTACTTACTACAGTACTGTGCTCTAATGTTGCAACAAGTGATTAAAAAATGAAAAAGTCCCCAAAATGGGATTTGTGTCTTTCCTGATTCTGTCTGATTACAGCATGGCCACACTAGCTCTTAAGTAGATTACAGGCAGAAGTGGCTATGCATGGCCTACATAACAGCACTGGGAGTCACCAGTGACACTTGTTCTCCTGTTGCTGAGACTCTTAGGCCAAATCTACACTGTACTTAATATACTTAATATAGTTGGTTGATGTATCTCCACAGAACTGGTTTTTATGTAATCAGTCTAAATGATTGTTCAAATAGGTACATAAACATCACATAAATGAGAAGTTGTAATAATACAACAATACCGTTGCATGTTAATTTGCAGAATCATGGGGTTTGCCCACTGTAGATATGTATTTTCCTACAGTATCTCTTGATGATAAAGGCTTTTTGTGTTTCTACAGTGATGATCCTGATTGACTCACTAAAAATTATTGGAAATTATTCCAGAGGATAACAAGAAAAGTAGAAGTGCAAATTTAGGTGAAATTTCCAAGACAAAAAGAAAGCAACAACTCAATTTATAGCAAATACATATGCATAATTTGTTTGTTTGGGTAATGGTACTTTGTATTGATGTCAAAAAAAGCTTACAGAAATAGTGCTAAAAACAGCCAAGTGATATTTCAGGATAGCAAGCAGTACTGCGAATCAAGATATGTGGTTTTCATATCTACTATTCACAAATGCTTCTGCCAGAACCTTCAGCAAAACAAAACTCAGCTGCACCTTTCTCAGCTTTTCTGGGCATAAAATAGAAATTATACTTCCTCATCTTACTACAGGGAGATCACGGTCATTTTTGTGCCTTACATTTTTGCACATATTTCAGAAGACAAACAGCTATATAACTAAGGTATTGTTTCATTTGGAGAACATGATGCAACTGTCCTGTGTCTAACCGTTAGGATCCAAAAAATCACCATTTTGACCATAAATCTACTGTAAATTTTCTTTTGTTCAATTTCCATTCCATTGAATATTCTGTTATTATTCTTTTATTATTCAGTCTTATTAACTCTTCTAATACTCAATCTGTTCTCATAAGGGAGATGGTCGAGGCCCTTTATCAGCATTGCGGCCCTCTACTGGACTGTCTCCAGTAGTTCCCAGACTTTGATGAACTGAGGAGCCCAGAACTAAACACATTACTCCAGACATGGACTCACCAGAGCAGATGGGGAGCATAACCTCCCTTAACTTTTTGACCATACTCTTTTTAATGTATTCCAGGATACTATTGGTCTTCTTTGTTTCTTTATTAAAAAATGCTATATTATTTTGTTCATTTAATTGTTCGCTGGCTTGTTCTTTTACTAAATACATCAGTTGTCAACATAATTATCTTAATAGAAAAAAATGAAATTTGATACAGAAAATGAAATATTTTTAAAAAATTGAAATTGAAAAAAATTGAAATAAAATTGAAATATTTGAAGGAATGCTTATTTTGTATGCTGTATGATTGCCTGTCTCATAGAAGTCATGGATTTAATGATTTTAAATATTTTGCATCATGTCAAATAAAAGACGAATATTTAAAATCAGTTGAGCAGTTTTCGGCATTGAAAATAAATGGCTGACTTTAGATATCCACTGTGTTAGTTATCAGCTCTCTCCTCAAGCTTAGATGAGTATCATTCAAAGGCATCGGTATTGCCAAATGTTATAAGCAGGCAGTTCTTTGCTGTGATTATTTGAAGCTCAATACCAGTATTCAAGAACACTTTTCAGTTCTATCTGTTCACGAATTTGTGGTTGCTTATGGAGTGAGAGAGGTAGGACATGAAAATCATGACAGGATAGAAAAGTCCCATGGATCTTGTGGTCCGTTTCATCAGAGCTTGAATTTTCATATGCATTTTGTGCAGAACCTGGACTTCATTTTAGATAAAATGATTGATTTAAATAGATGGAACAGGTGGATAATGCACAATGTAACCTTTAACACTGCAATACACAAAGATGTTTGCAGATTACAAAATCCTGAGTCTTGTATTCTCATCCATTTTGAAAAAATTACAAATGAAAGCTGCATTTAAGAAACTTTTTTAATTTAAGATGTATTTTAAACAAACACTGGAAAAGATTTCTAAAATGTGTAAGACAATGTTCATCTTTTAAGGAATAGTTAAATGTTGATAAAGTAAACATATTTGAGTTGCTTTGCAATTTGATGTAAATGACAACAACAGAAGTTGACAAGACATCTGGAAAATTTCCTTGTGTACATGGAGGAATCCCAAAGATAACCTTTTCAAATTCTGTAGTCTTGATTATCCTGATGTGTAAAATAGGGAGAAGGTACAGAACCTTAATCTTTGTATATTTACACAAAAATTTCATCCAACAACTATCAAGTGCTATTTGAAATTTAATGTCTGGGTAGTATACATTTACCTGGAAGAGAAAATAAAGCCAGCTAAGACATATGAAGTCAATCACACATAATAATAATAATAATAATAAAACAAATATATTTGCATATGTTTAGTCTGTATCTTTTTTTAAAAGTTCAGCTTTTTTAGTCACTGACCTCAGCAGTCATAGTAGGTATGCAATTGGGCCATCCTCTGCTTTAGTTCCCATGTGAATTGTCATCTTCCCTGTGGACTGTCATATTCCCCATTCCTCCAGAATCCCCAGAAAGGAACTCTTCAGTGTTTAGGAGCCTCAGGTTGGTGAGTCCTCTCATATAATAACAATATTGCCAAATAATGCCAGCAACAACATAACTAGTCATAATTATTTGTTTGCTTTTTCTTGATGTCTACATCCTCCTGTGTAAAAATAGCATTAAACTGTGAGTGTAAAATAGATCTACCAACTTCAAATGTGATCCTTTGCTCTAAATATCAGCACATTCCAGGGGCAGAGAGTTGTAATTATATTTTATTTTTCTTGTTCTAGGGCAGTAGGCCAATGGAGCTGGTTTCTGTGCATAACTGATTTGCCAAAATTTTTGACATAAATGGCTGACCAGCAAAGAAGGTAAGAGTGAAATAGCACTTTGGAATATATAACTGCTGCAGGTGAAAGAATTGAGTATAATATAGCAATCCAAAAGTGAAAGCATTATGAAGAGATCTAGCTTTGTGATTTTTTTGGTTAGTAAAAAAAATCATTATCATAATAGTCCATTATGTATTGGACCAAGTTTTATGGAAATTGGAGACTATTACTCCAATGATGATGGTCATTGAATTGTAATTATTTTCATATTCTTGTGCACACAATTGCTCCAGTATTAAATCGAACATGATTTCAATAGATATTGCTAAAAGATGAAATTCACCTATTACCATAAATAGAGCAAAGTAAATAGATTTTGTTCTGTGAACGCAGGCAAAGAGGAAAGTCTTTGACAAGAAATTTCAGTTGAATAGTAGATAGAGATTCAGAAACTCTATGGGTGGAATGCATCCACACTATAGAGGATATTGATCTATGTTTTCTACATAATTTTAGCTCTCAGTACAGTCTCAGAACCCTCTAGTGTCTACTTAGGGCCCCTGTGTCATTTCCATGGATGTAATTAAAAAGAAATTAAAGGACGTTAGCATATGAATAAATTCTGATCAGATAATATATTTGGAAACAGCAGTCATCTGAAAAGGAGGAAATATATGTCTTCACCCTTTTATCCTGGGTTGATGGGATACTTATAATTGTTTCAAAAATCCTACGGTTTTGGTATTCAATTCTGGGCAAGTACAGTCACTTTCTTTTGACTGAGCTCAAACCAGTCAAGTGAAAACTGTGAAGAGTGATTAAGATACTCAAAAAAGTTTTAAAGTATTGTTACAATAGATTCATAAATGAAAGTCTGTGAATTAATAGAAGAGTTCTAGAATGATTTTTATTTATAGGTGTATTAGAATTACTTTCTATGATTTGTCATTATTTTCTAGAAATTTTGTAATCTTAAATCCAGGACAGTTTCACAACAAAACTCTGTAGAGGTATCTATGTTAATAAAGATAATATAGAAGTCTAGATAATACAAAAAGTGACAACAGATTGTATTCAAGAACGAGTATATTGCATTCTTCAGAGACATGTTTGTTTCCATAAAAGCGCAAATGATTTTCAGTATTCAACTTTTGGGCTTACTGAATACATTATTTTTCTGGAAAGTAGGGAGAGGATTTCTTATGGTACATGTTTTTGGCCTCAAGTTGTGCAAGAGGAGGTTTAGATTTAATATCAATAAGAATTTATTCACAGAAAGGATGGATGGGCATTGGAATAGACTGCCCAGGAAAGTGGTGGAGTCATCATCCCTGGAGATATTTAAGAGACATGTAGATGTGATGTTTAGGAGCATGGTTTCGTGGTAGACTTGGTAGTGTTATGCGGTGATCCAACATGATGCTCTTAAGGATGTTTTTCCGTATAAATAATTCTTAGATTCTATATTATCATATTTTTATACAGGGGAGTAGTAACTTGGAGATGATGCAAAACAGAATGCCAGCTGTACAGCAAATATGCACATACAAGCAAATATGTACAAGAGAAGTCTCTGAAAAAAAAAAAAAAGAAAAAACTTCTTGAGTATTACTTTAGTTACTTATGAGAAGTCCAAGGTTCACAGTATAAAACAGCAGCAATAAAAATGAAAAGAAAAATAAGAAGCATATAAACACGGTGTTATTTCATTTCACAATTTTCAACTTTTATTACAGATTTGTTTGTTTTTCTTTCCCGATCAGATTTGGCATAGAACAGATTTCTGTGATCTTTGCCCAACTAAAGGTGGAAAATGGATTGAAACAAAAGAGGTGAGGACTGAATTGTTTGTGGTCCATTTGACACAGCTGTTGCAAATATAATGCATTTGAAATATGCCATGACCTTTTACATAAAAGAGAATTGTGTTTTGCCAGCATTTGGAGCTGTTCTGCTTTGTTATTCACAAACAAAATATTTTTATCTTTTTAGCTTTTTAGTTTAATTCATTTGTTTGTTTTTGTTGTCGGGTTTTTCTTTGCTTCTTTCTAACTGTTCCTGAAGGACTTCAATTTTTCAGCTAAAGATTTGCAGGGCTTTGGCTGAAGAAAAAAATGTATATTGTGAGCATAATGTGAAGCATGAATGCAAAATTTCCTCTTTATGCTCATGTTCTGACTGCTAGAGAGTGACCTTACCTTGTCATATTTCTTTCCATGGGACAAATGAACAATATATTAAGTCTTTTCTTCTCTCATCTTCTCCTTCCTTTCCTTTCCTTTCCTTTCCTTTCCTTTCCTTTCCTTTCCTTTCCTTTCCTTTCCTTTCCTTTCCTTTCCTTTCCTTTCCTTTCCTTT